>NC_045431.1:75245000-75462500 GCF_902635505.1 Sarcophilus harrisii
TTGTTTTAATTTGCTTTTCTTGGATTATCAATGATTTAACAGCAATATTTTTAATGACTATTTATAGCTTGGATTTCTTCCTCTGAAAACTACTAATTTATATTCTTTGATGATTTGTCATTTTAAAACATCTTTCATAGTTATTTCTTTCCTTCATTTTCCAATGCTACCATTTTCATTCTGGTTTGCTTTAAGAAATTTGGTATCCTTGCACTATTTTCTAAATACACATTTTAAGTACAATTTTAACACATTGTGATCTGAAGCTTATAAAAATTATAATATAAGATTTAAATAAAGGATCACTTTAAAACTAAGTACTTTTAAATTTTAGAACAAATTAATAAAAAAATATACTGCTTCTAAGTTTCTCATTACATTGTAAATATATTTCTTTACTCCTTATACCATTACTCACAAAGTGGAAAGGCAAAACAGATGGCAGAAAAAAGCTAGAGACCTCTGGGCTCTCTGAAATTCATCTCCAAACAACTTTAAGATAACACTTCAAAATGAATTCTGGAAGGGCAGAACTCACAAAAATATGGAGTAAAACAGTTTACCAGCCAAAGATAATTTAGAAGGTCAGCAGAAAACATGTATTATACCAGGATAATAGTAGAATATAGTCCAGCGCAGGCCTTGGGGCCAATTGAAGCTGTATTTTCCAGAGCTCTTAGCTTATAGATGGTAAGAGACAGGACTTCTGGTCAGAAGATTACAAGAGTCTCTTTGCTGATAATGGGTGTGGGATGCTATTATGAATTTAGGTCCTGCTCTGGGATCACAGTCCCAGGATGAAAAGGAGCCCTACTATTACAAAGCTTGTGGCAGTGGAGGAGCAGGTCACAGTTCCAAGGAGGGGTACTTGTGGTACCTCACAGACCAAAGTACAGGCTGAAAAACATTAAACACACTTCTCCTTAGATCATATCACTTTGGAAGAAATGAAAACTTAATAGACCCTCAGATCTAGGTGTGCAAATAGTTGCACAAAGTACCTGAAGCTTGAGACAATATCCCCTCCACTCCAAGAACATGGTCCAATTTTAATATAAAGTTAAAAGTCAAGAAATATACTAGAAAATTAAGCAAACAACAAAACAAGAATCTGATCAAAGAAAGATATTGTGACAGGATATAGCAAAGTCAAAACTATCATATTCAAAGACTCAAAGATAAAAGGAGTTGGTCTCAGACTCAAAAAGAATTCCTGGAAGAGTTCAAAAAGGATTATAAAAATCAAATGAGAGAGGTAAAATTGGGAAAAGAAATGTTAGTGATACAAGAAATTCATGGAAAAAAAGATGCAACAGCTTGATAAAGGAAGCACAAAAAAACTCTGAAGAAATTAATAGCTTAAAAAAACAGAATAGGACAAATGGTTAAAAAAAAAAAAGGCACAAAAATATACTGAAGAGAACGCCTTAAAAAAAAAATTGGCCACATGAAAAAAAGACATATAAAACCTTACCAAAGAAAAGAAAAGCTTAAAAAATACAATTGGCAAAACGGAAAAGGAGGTACAAAAGCTAACTGAAGAAAATAATTTTTTATACATTAAAATTGGACAAGGAAAGGCTACTGATTTCATGAGATATCAAAAAAAAAAATCAAAACAATGAAAAGAGAAATATCTCAATGAAAATACTGAATGGAAAATATATCTGGGAGAGATAATTTAATAATTTTTGGACTACCTGAAATCAAAATGAAAATTCTCAGGAATATTTTAACCCAAACTCCAGAGCTCCCTCATCAAGGAGAAAATATTGCAAGGAGTCAGAAATAATGAATTTGAATATCATGGAGCCAGAGTCAGGATAACACAAAATTTAGCAGCTTCTACCTTAAGGGATCAAAGGACTTGGAATATGATATTTTGAAAGGCCAAAAAGTTAAGATTACAACCAAGAATCACCTAGCCAGAAAATGTTTCAGAGAAAAATGAATATTTAATGAAATTGAGGACTTTCAAGCATTCTTGATAAAAAGACCAGAAGTTAAGTAGAAAATTTGAATTTCAAATATAAAAGACTTTTAAAAAACCCTAAAAAGGTAAATAGAAAAGTGAAATTATAAAGAATTTAATAAGGTTAAACTGTTTGCCTTACTACATAGGAAAGTGACACTCCTAAGAACTTTCATCATTATTAGGGCAGTCAGAAGAAATATACATAGAAAGAGGGGAAGGGAGTGAGTTGAAGATAATACAGTGAAAAGATAAAAAACTAAAAAAGAAACATAGCGATACAAGAAATTCATGGAAAAAAAGATGCAACAGCTTGATAAAGGAAGCACGAAAAAATGAAGAAATTAATAGCTAAAAAAGATAAAATTAAGAAGTGAGAAAGAAGAAAAGAGGAAAACAGGAAAAAAAGGAAAAAAGGAGAAGTAGAACGGGATAAATTGTTACAACTATAAGAGGTATAAAAGAGCTTTTACAGTAAAGAGAAAGATGGGGAAGATGAGGGAGAAAGTATTTGAACTTCTCACTGGAATTTTCTCAAAGAGGAAATTACACATACACACACACGCTGAATATAGAAATCTATCATGCCCTACAAGAAAGAAAGGAAGGGGAAGAAGAGGAAAGAGAATGGTGCTGATAGAAGGGAAAGTGGGTTGAGGGATGTAGTAGTCATAAGTAAAGCACTTTTCAAGATAAACAGGGTGAAAAGAGGGAGGAAATAAGATGGAGGAAATATGATAGTAATCCCAACAATGAAAAAAATTTTATAGTAAGCATCTCTGATAAAGGTGTCATTTCTCAAACAGAGAAATGTGACAAATTTATAAGAATTCAAATCATTCCCCAATTGATAAATTGTCAAAGGATATGAACAGGCAATTTTCACATGAAGTAATCAAAACTATCTATAGTCATGAAAAAAATATACTATATTGTTGTTGGCAGAGTTGTGAACAGATTCAACCATTCTGGAGAGCAATTTAGAATTCTGACCAAAGGACTTTAAAATCACAGATGTCCTTGGATCCAGAAATATACCATTATCTCAAAGAAAGAAAAAGAAATTCATTAAAAACAAAAAGGCCGATATAAGCAAAATTTTTATAGCAGCAAAGAACTGGAAACTGAGAGGATGCCCATCAATTTTGGAATAGTATTTTAAAATTGTGGTAGATTTCTATACTGGAATATACTACTGTGCTCAAAGAAATGATGAGCAAGACGTTTAAAAAAAAAACAAAAAACAAACCTAGAAAGATTTATGTGAATTGATACAAAGTGAAGTAAGGAGAACCAGGAGAATGCTTTACACAGTAACAACAACACTGTATGATGACTGTTAATGATTTAGCTATTCTTGGCAATACAATGATCCAAAACAATTCCCAAAGACTTATGTTGAAAAATGCTATCCATCTCCAAAGAAAGAACTGATGGAATATGAATGTAGATACTTAAAAATTTTTTTTTAGTTCTCTTGTTTTTTGGGGTGATTAGGGTTCTGTGTTTTCTTTAACAATATGACTAATATGGAAATATGTTCTGCCTTATTGTATACGTATGAGCTATATCATATTGCTTGCCATTTCAATGAGGAGCCAGGGAAAGGAAGGAGGGAGAAAACTTGGACTTAACATTTTAAAAAATGAATGTTAAAAATTGTTTTTACATATAATTGGGAAAAAATAAAATATTTTTTAAAACACTCAACAAAATGACTTATTATAAGAAATGGTAATTTTTTTTGGTGTTGGTGATAATGACAATGGCTTAGCTATGCTAAGAATATCCTCATAATTTAATAGCCAGAAAAGAATGGTTTGATTATTTCTATCTTCTCAAGTGACTGAAAAGGGGGAAATGAACAAATTTTATTGAGAGAATTTGGTTAAACAGGAAGTCTTTCTGGCACTAATTCTAACTGGCAAAAAAAAAAAAAAGTGAGTTAATGACTTCTCATTACTAAAATACTAAACTTAAAGTTGGAAAGCCACTTTTCCAAGACGTTGCAGAGAATACTTTATTAATAAGGGGAAGAAAACTATATTCCAACTACAGGATTCTATAATCAGAGGTATGACTAGTTGAACTCTATAACAAACTACTCCCAATGGAGGCTATAAAATATCCATGTTGAGAGACCTTCAAATATATAGCTGACAATAAATTGTGTTGGATGGTTTAGGAATGTACTTGTCCACTAAGGCTTCTTCCTTTAGAATTATTTAGGATTAAGACAAAACAGAGCCTTCAATATTGTGCTGCAGGGCCTATCATGAACGATTTTTCTATTTGAATTAGGTCACTTGGGAATTAAAAGAAATTAAAAAAAAAAATAATAGTTCGCAAAGACAATTGTGTCACTTTTTAATGCAGTCCCTCAAGACTTCTTGTTGGTACTGGCCTTTCAGTTCATGACTACATGAAGTACACTTTGGAGAAATCAATGCTAATATATAAACAGAATGAAAGCATCTTTGTTCCCACTGCTTGAAAGCTACCCTGGAAAGTGAGAATGATACTCAAGCTATGTCTCACATGTGAACTACAAGGGCACTTGTTTGACATATTCCCTCCGATTCCTCAGGCCGACTGAAATACATTACTGGTTGTTAAAAATACAGGCTCACTAGACAAGAGTTGGAAGCTTCAAGGCAGAAAGGAAACATAGAGGGACCCCTAGGTTCCAATAATAGTAAATCATGTTACCATGGAAGGATTATTCAGTAAAACGAAAAGTATATCTTTTCCCTTTAAAATGAATATAATTCACATCCTCTGTCTTCATTTGTTAGAAATGCCTATATAGGTAACTCTTGCCCTTTATTCACAAATAAAGATAGATTTTAGATAATGAGAAGTAAGATGACAGAATTGTAGATACTTAAAAAGTAAAGCAAAGAGTTTTCTCAGAAAAAAAAGTAAGCACTGAAAAGTCTATTACTGATTTTCTTCACTTTTAGAAATTTTTAACAAAAAAATTATCTTATTTTTATATGATAGTATTTAACCAATTCTGAGGAATATAGGTATGCCATACTAAAAAGACAATCTTCTATCACTATCTCATTGTGACAAGGAAGAAATTTGGATGTTGAAAGTCTATGAAGTATAAATCCAGCCAGATTCCATCATTCTGGAAAAGTTTTGAGTATGTAGGAGAAACTAAGTATGAGGATAGCTAGCCTAGATAAAAATGAAAGGACTTGGTATTTTCAGATAGGTCAATTCTTATGATTAAATTCTCTGGCTTCAGCAATCAAAGAAAAGGAGTGATCTTTAGTCCTATAAAAGCATTAGTAGACTGGACTCAGAGAGCTAAAGAATCAGACACTTTTAGTCAATTCAACTGTAGGTATTCTAAATGTGAGATCAGTGAACAAAGACCAACAAAATACATACTATTGAATGAACTAAAATTATGCTAATATTTATCTTCTTTCCAAAGAAAAAATAAGAAGGTCCATAAATTATCATTAAAAAACAAATACAGGAGTTTGTGTGTGTGCGTCTGTGCAGACATGCCAAAATGGGCTGATTAGTTAACTCATTTTCCAATGTTTAAGATAGATATGACGCAGGAAAGATTCCAATCTTTGATTCCCAACCCCTCCTAGTTAATGTAAATTACTCGTTGACTCACAAATCCTGGTCCCTTTGAATTCCAATAGAAGATCCAAACCTGTCCCAGCCCCACCCGGATCTGAGCCAACTTTGGGGCTACACTCCAAAGCCCCTCCAGCTAAGTCTCCGACTTAAAAGGGCCACGCTGGGAACCCCTCTTTGCAGAGATTACAAACATGCCAGCCATGTGAGGACCCTCTGTCCACTGGACCCTCTGTCCAGTGCCCTCCTTATCTCTACCTTCACCTATCTCCTACTTCTAAACTCAATAATAAACCTCTTTTATCAATCTAGCTCTCTGGGCCAATAAATGCTTTTATTGGGAATTCTCTGACCTCATTTATCTACACCTCAACAGATACAAGTAAAAAGATGACCATGAAGACAATAATTCCAACTTAAGTTTCAGAAAGAGAGTGGAAAAGATCCTCCAAAACAAATTAATATTTGCTTTGAACCTTGATGATTTTAATGTGAGATAGGCTCAGGTGAAGATGGTGGGGAAAAAAGTATGTCTAATGATTGAGAAATAAAAAACTTCAAGGCTTATAGATTACTCAGGGGATAAACAAATATACATGTGTATGTGTGTGTTTCAATACAAACTGTCTTATTGAAGAAAGCACCAAATAATAACTCCCAATATAAAGGATTCCATTTTAAGGAAACAAAAGGTTACTGATGTAGGAATCCCTTTAGAATCAAAATCAACATCACATTAAACGGAAAGCAAAATTAGGAGATTAGCCTGGGAACAGTTTCAATCAGATATTTTCCAATCTATTAATATTGTTGAGAAGTGAAAAATGAATCAACAAAAATATTCTATGTGCCACACATATTTCAGGTATTATCCTCCCTCCAAGTATATCTGGGCATACAATGAGAGAAGTCAAACAATTGCTGTCCTCCAAAGCCTTTCATGCTACAGGAGGTGGAGAGAGAAGAGAATGCCACACATTTATATGCAAAATGTGTACAAAATAAATACAAGGTGGTTTCTGTTGAGTGAACACTTCCGCAAGGGGAAGTTAGGAGAGTTAGGCAGAAGAAAGGAATCAGGAAGACTTTATGTAGAAGCTGATATTTGATGTGAATTTTCAAAGAATTCTAAGAGACAGAGGTAAGAAGTCAAACAATGTCAAACAAAAGAAGGCAAACAATGAGTTTCATTATCACCACTTCTAACCGATGTAAAACAACTGCCACAACAAAACCATACAAGTCTAGAAACAACTCTAAACAGAAAATATTTTATCTCCTTGTCATAGACAGAGAGACAGAGACAGACAGACAGACAGACAGAGAGATGGCAGTTAAAGGTAATGCTGGTTTAAAATGGAAAATTTCTAAAATGATGTGGAAGCAGATAGTAGAAGATTATAAATAGTAGAACCTTCCAATGCAACAAAAATAAATAAATAAATAAATAGCAGAATCAAAAACTTAGAGAAAGTTTGGTGGAAGATCTAAGTGTGTTCACAGATGAATCTATCAGTAGGATAACAAACAGAAAACAAATGTGAATCCCTGACAAGCTATGTGAATTGGAAAAAAAAAGGTAGTCAGGCCAGACTAAGTAAAAGATCAAAGTGGACAAGACATAATTGTAATTGAGGGATTACACTTACTATAGGAGTTCTCAAGGATGGGGAATCACAAATTAAGAAATTGCCAATGATATTAATGTCTCAAAACAAAAGCAATCCTATATGTCTACTTTCTCACTACATATATATGTGTGGATGTGTGTGTCTATAAACTATTATATTATGTTATATTATCCTATATTATGTTATATACATGAGCATGTTTACCAAAATCAGAAGGACAATGGCTGGTTTTTATAAATGATATTTTACAAAAACACACTTGATTGAGACATAAAAAATATCAGCCTCCATCACATTTTTTGATTATAATTCATTAAGGCAAAAAGCCTTAAAGAAAGACTCTTCTCATGAAGAGTTCATCATGAATATGTTAATAAAAATACAATATTTCTTAATTAATAATAAAAGAGAAAGATAACTTTAATGATTTTCTTATTTTTAATGTTAAGCAAGATATAAAATAGATCTGGATGCAGCAGGAATTCTATCTACACATCTACATACTCTTTTTTGAAGGTGAAACTACACTGAATGCAACAAACCCCTGAAGATTCTGAATATTCCTAGGAGAGTCATAATTATTTAAATGAGTCTTATCTGACAATCCTCTTGAAAAGAACTACATGGATTAAAAAATGTTAATACCTATTGTCTGAGCAATGGCATGAACATGTAAGGCCATTCCACAGAGTCAAATACAATAAAAATACTGCAAGTAAGTTGGACCTAGAACTAGACAGGCCTGTATTTTATTTGATAAAAGCATACTGTTTTTGTTAATTTTCAAAATCTCAAGTTGCTCCACAAGACAAAGACTAGCTTTTCAAGACAACTGCTCATGTAGTAATGTGAAGCTACAAATTATAAAACCACACTATTTGAGGAGAAAAAGTTCTGAGTGATTCAAAAAGAAATGGAAAAACAGCAGTTTATGTAAATAATCTGTAGCACATTTTTAATAATAACCTATGTTCAAGAAATCCCATTTAAAATAGCACTAAAAAACTGTACAATCAGAGCAAGAAATGGGCTAGTCACGTGAATATGTAAATATTCAATGGGTACTTTGAAATGCAAAGACTTAAGAGAAAATTTTCAGCATACTGGGCAGGCTCTTTGGATTTCCTAGAGTAGAATGGAAACAAGAATCACAAAGAATGAGAAGTCATAGTTAGCTTATGGTCTGCAAAGATGGAGGAAAAATTCCATACTAATGAGATCAGCTTCTCAAATTCTAAATCAATCAATTAATCAGCAAATCTTTATTAAGGGTCCATAATGCACTGTATAAAGCACTAAGGATACAAATACAAAACAGAGATGGGACCTGATCTCAAAGAACTTACACTGAATTCAGGGTAGCAAATACAATGTTTTTTTTTTTAAATTAAAAGAGGGAGATCTACAGGCTTAACTGATCAATGGGTCAAGAATGCTGGGAAAAGTTGGATAAGATTTTGGAGGAAGACATAAATACATTTGTTTAATTCTGTTTTACTGAAAGTGAAAGCAATAGTTCCTTACTTTAGAAGTGATAGTTAAAGAAAAGTACTGTGGCAATCATATTTTTGCCTCAAACAAATTATCTACTATATTTATATGTAGATAATGAGAAATAAGATGACAGAATTGTAGATACTTAAAAAGTAAAGCAAAGAGTTTTCTCAGAAAAAAAAAGTAAGCACTGAAAAGTCTATTACTGATTTTCTTCACTTTTAGAAATTTTTAACAAAAAAATTATCTTATTTTTTTAACTGGAATAGAAAGATCTACAAATTATCTAACTATACCTATATTACACAGGCTATTTACTTAAGAAGTTGTATCTTGTTATAGAGCCTTCATAAAGAGGAGCATTTGTAAAGGACGTGTGAATTGACTAATTTTAAAATTTATGCCAAGATGTCAGACTTATCAATTATTGCTATGTTATAGTCCTTCTGATTAAAGCAAAAGCAAAGAGTTTGATTAGACAAATGAAAGCTTTGAAAAGTATAACAAAAAAATCAACAAATCTACCAACTGTTTTCTCCCCTCTATTATAATATATATAATATTATATTATTTACATATTATATATAATATATAATAAATATATAATATTATATGTTCATGCAAAACAAAAACTTTATACAAGTAAAGATTTAAGGGTAAGCATTAAATTCTACTTTAAATATCAGTATACACTACTTTTAAAAGTAGAAACAGGCAAAAGGGATAGCAATTCATAATTCAGTAAGAATAGTCTGATATTTAAACTATGTATAGCCTTTGATCTAGCTTACTATTCTTACTGAATTCTAGTATATGACTGCAATGGAATACTAGTATAATATAAGAAATGATGAGCAAATGATTTTAGAAAAACAAGGAAATACTTGCATGAAATTACAAAAGGTGAAATGATCAGAACCAAAAGAAAGTTGTATATAGTAACAGTAATATTGTTTGAAGAATAAATAGGAACAACTATGTTGTTATGAATATTATAAATACTTAACTAAAAAGGACCTATAAAGGAAGATGCTATTTACCTCTGATAACTAAAAATATACATGCACACTTTATGTGGCTTTACATGTATATAAACACAGCAGACATCCCAATGAAAAGGGAAACAACAAAAAGAAGTTGCACTGAAACTCTTGGAACCAAGAGCAAAGAAGGGGAAAAAAAAAACATTGGCAAAAGAATAAAGTAAGAAACCTATAAAACACAAAAGCAGAGTTTATGAAGGCTGTTTCCAAAAAGAAAATCTGTTAATTAATGTTTTAAATTTAGAATTCCATTTAATGGTATAAATCAATGATATAAAAATAGAGGAGAGGAGAAAAACAAGAGGGAGAGAGGAGTGACAACTTCAAGTTTTCCAAAACGAATATATTAAGAGGAAAAAAAGTATTGGCAACAACCAAAATTACACTGTAAAACAAAGCACAGATAATTTCTGAACAAAGTCTCATTCACTTTTATACCAATAGCAGAATTATATGATAGGATTCATTTAAGTTTTGTTACATTGGTCAGAGAAAAACAATTCTTTCCAGTTTTAAAAAAAAAAGCTCTTACAATAATAGTTATTCTACTAACAATAAATGATCAATGAAAGTTTATATTTACCTTGATATCAGATGTATCACGCTGACTGTTACGCCATGCTCTTGAAACAGATGAAAAAGTTCTATCTGCATGATCAAATTTTCCACCTTGCAAATTTAGGAAATAGGTTGTAAATGGCTCCTAAGAATATACAAAATTATTTTTAAAAATCAATAACAATAAAGTACCAAATGATCTAAGAAACTTTTCTAAAAATAATCTTTATAGCTTTATATGTATCATCAGTATTTTTAAAACAAATCCAGGAAGTAATTAAAATTCAGTAAAACTTAAGTAATTAAAATCATGAAATGATATCAATTTAAATCAGAATAAATATTTCAAAATATTTCATTTGCAACTTTTTTTCCAAAACAATTTTTTTTAACTTAAAAACATTATACCATAACATGTAGTCAAAACTTGGGGTATCTGGTCTTCATGGTACAAAGAAAAATTCCAACTTGTAATTTTTCTTTTGCCATTGCTCAATATTTAATTTATGATTAAGAAAAGAAAAATGTTTGAAAGATTTAAAAGCCTCCTCTTAGTTAAAGAACACTTAAACACATATTAGTGGATAATTGCTTGAAATTAGCTAAGCACTATAAATTACTTCTAGGATTTATGTCTGCCTGTACCATTCTAACAAGCTTTAATTAATGATGTGCTGCTAATGCTTTCCCAAAGAAATTACTTTCTGTGGGATGAATCACCTTTCAATGTACAGAAACATTTCCTGTTAAGCCAATACATTATCAATACATGGCACAAACAATTCCAACTACAGAATACCACAATTCCTTTTGGGACAATTAGATTAACAAAACATATGAACATATGACCATCTTAAACTATTTTCAGTGCTTATCATTTTGATACCATAGGTGAAAGTAATTCTAAGAATTTACAATCTGATAATATATGGAATCTCTGGTTAGACAAAATTATGTTACAAAAGCAGAAAATTCAAGATTAAAATATGACTTAAAAAATTTGACTGCAACATTTTTAATGAAATGTGACAAACTACCATCGTTCAAATAACATTATGATTTGTCTCAGCAATCTCTAAAAGGTATTAAATAAAGATCAATCATTATTTCAAAGTATCAATTTCACTTTGTAACATCAAACTTATCTATTAAAAATTATTATCGAAATTTGACTTACCATTCTTAACAACCAGGCAAGCACAAAGCTTGCAGTTGAGTAATGAGTGCCATAGTGGAACTTTGGAACTTGGTCATCTTCCCATGATTCATAACGCTCTGCAAAGAATGCTGCTCTTTTGGGATTCAGAGCTCCTATGGGCTGCCAATTAAAATAAACAAAAAAGACATAAATATTACCATCTTTTATGTTTTTCTGTCTTTGAAGGTAATATCATTAGCATGTATTAAAATGACTTAAAACAAAATACATGGTGTTTGAGTCAAAATGTTATTGTATTCAGTAAAAAAGTAAAAAAAAAACAAAAAAAAAAAAAGTATTTCCAGGCAGGTGTAAGGAGCAAGTCCCTAAGTAAATGATAAGAGGCCAGTGTTAATTCTTGATAAGATTAATATCTGTTAAGTATAGTGTCTCAATCAGCTAAATCAACTCCTCACAAGCCAAAGGTAGAAATATACTAGGTGAGTACTGGCAGTATAATACTTAGAAAATATCTATAAAATCCCATTTAATTAGATGAGAGCAACAATTAGAAGCTAGAATTTAAAGTTAGAGTATGTTGGGACTTTTGGAAAGGTGGCAGATTGATTTATAAAAGAATCTGATAGCAGGATGACAGCAAGTATTTGAAGCAAGGGAAAAGAGGAAAGGATTAAAAGGTAACTGGAAATTTCTATTAATGTTAGGTAATTGTTATAATCACCAGTTCTAGTTGCTAGACAAATCAATATTGAAAAAGTTCTGCCTGAAATATTCAAAAGTGGAAGAATTTATAACATATTATGACTCAAAACTGAAAAATAATGCATTAAAATAATAACATGAAATTTAAAATGCATTCTCATAAGTCTGCTTTCCAGAAAATCTTTTACTTTTTATTAACAATATGGAGTATCAATTCAATGAAACATTTTCAACACCTAAAACTGTCTCCCTTATTAAGACTTTGAGAAACTGGTTTTGTAGGGTTTTTTTTAGTAAGCTATAATAATTTCTCATCATTAGTTAAGGAAAAAGAAAGAAAAATTAATGGGCAATTATATAATTCACCAAAATTCCAATAAGTATTTTTAAATAAATGTAAATTTAAAAATATTCAACAGAAAAATATAAGAATTTAAATGGAATATTTAAAAGAATTTTTTATTCATAAGGATTTGATTTTAAGTGAGATTACATAATATATTATTTTGGCTATTTTCATTCATTATTAAGCTATATGTACTTCTTTTTGGTACCTGAATTACAAATACATTTCTGCCTCAAATAATATCCCTGGTTGAATCAATGTTATGTTACTAAAATTTTTTTGATTTAGCAAAAAAGGAAAAGATTTTAGGTTGATAACTATTTGTTGAAGTTTGCTAATTTGAAATGCAACCCTTCTAAGAATTGCTTTCTCTACAAAGGGCTATCTGATTTAGTGAATTTATTCCAGTTAAAAATGAAACTGACTCCAAGAACTCCTTTCTTTGTTACAAAATCATTTTAAATGTATTTTAGTTATTTTCCCTGAAGACAGCCATGGAAAGAAGAAAAAAAGGAAGAAATTAAATCATTTAAAGATAAATTATATAAATTAAAAATAGAATCAATACCTCTTTGAATGACTCTGCAGCATTTTAAGTATTCACTTTATCTGCTTCTATTTTTATTACTCTCCAAATGAGAACACCCCAAATCAATAGTTATAGAATTACGTTTCTGGAATATAATGCTAAAACCAATTAGGATTGATTTCACTAGCTTTTAAAAAAAAAATGGTATCATGCAGAGAGAGATGTGTGCAACTAGAACCCACAGTATTGATTTTGGCTGTTATTGTTATAGTTGGTTTCTGAAGTCTACCTACTTCTATACGACAACTATCAAGACACGCCACATTTATTTGCAAGGTATAAAAAAAAGTCTCCAAATAAAAGAAGGCTTAAAAACAACAAGAAGAAGAAGCCAGCTCCGCGGAGCTGTGCACTGACAATGATACACTATCAGCTTACTCAGAGAAGTTACAGTGGGAATACACACATTGAATTATACATTACACGAATGCACTGATTTATTGTGGTAATAACATCCACCTCATTAAAAGATTCTGCTTTGCTGCAGTCGGAGGACTACATATTGTTTACTGCTATAAATTAATGGCAGTGCAGAGAAGACTGTGGAACCGTCCTAACAATAGATCTGTAATGACAGTGCTGTATATCACAGCTTCCTCAGCAGCTTCATAATAAAATGGAGACAATGTATTGGGCTAATACATTCTACCATGCTGGCCCATATTTTTCTGACAACTGCTTTAACAGATGAGTTGATTCAAGTATGTTATAATGTGCAGTAAAGCATTTAACTAAGCACAAGTTAGTCAGATACAAAAGTGCTATGCTGTACTTTTAAAGCCACTATCTATTTCTGTATTTAAAGACATTTTAAAATCTTACTACAAGAACCAAAACCCACTGCTGCAGGTGCTACTTGTTTCTTATAAAAGAAAGAACAGCTAGGTAGGACCAAAAGAAAGATCACTAATAGGGAAAACCAAAATGAAGTTCCTTGGAGTATTTATTAGAGCAAGCTAACAAACTCAGTGCCTTAGAATTCCATTTTCAGTATTTGTTTCTCAAATCATTACATGGAGTAAAAGAGATTATAAATACAAGTAGTAAAATAAAATTGTTATAATCTATTGGAGGAAAATTAAAGAAAACAAACCAATGGGAATATAAAGTACCCTAGTAAAAACCCAAATTTTGAAGAAAATACATTTGAAAAAATAAAGTAAAAGATGAAACAAGATCCTTGCATTTGCCTTGGCAAATCCAAGAAATATAAGCAAAGTGGAAAAAAAGAGGAATGGGAAAGTAAGGATTTTGAATAAGTTAAAGGAAAAAAAAAAAAAAGGAAAGAGAACTTTGGAAATAAACCATGCAGAACAAAAGATCTTAACAAAAAGCATTAAGGATAACAGAATAAAACTGTCATAGTGCTCCAGGACACATTACTGTGGCATAAAAACAAGATGGGGGTGGGGAGGTGGGGGGGAGGAAAGGAGACAAGGGACATTGATGCAGTGATGGGAGTTCAATTTCAAGGATGGCAATGGTTCCTTTAAACCTGAAAAAAGACATACCAAAGAAAATTGTTTTTCAAGCAGTTCCATAAGCATGTCCTAATGAATGATTGCCATCTTTTATTATCTACTATGACAAGTAGTAGTGTTAGCTACTAGAGAAATGACATTCTTTAGAGGTTATTATTATAAGTCTCAAGAAATAGGATCAAAAGGTATAAGAATAAGCACAATAAAAATATATTAGAAAAGAATATGATTAATCACCCCCACACTCACAAATACATACACAGATGGGGCAAAATGAAGCATAAAACATAATCAAATCACCTATTTTTAGTGCTAAAAGAGACCTTAACCTCACAACTGAATAGATCTGCAAACTAATGCTCACAGACATTATTAAGTATTAATTAAGTTATTAAGTACTTGGAGCATAAGTAGATCCAGCAGATCATCTATTTGAAATATCTCCTTTTCAAATAATTCGATTGATTCCTAGAGAAGTCAAGTAGCAGAGTTAGCATTCGAAATAGGGTTTCTGACTTTAAATCTTTCTAAAGACTTCATTGCAGTAAGGTTTCATTTGTTTACTCATCAAATACTCATAAAGTCCCCTCTATGTATAAAGGACTATGTAGATACTGGAGAGAGAGATGAAAATAGCAGTCTCAAATATAAAATTTAAATAAAGCCAAAGAATTTATTTCAATTCAAATGAACACATTGATTAAGCTCTTCCACGTGCTCAGTGTTGAGATTACAAAGATGAAAATTAGAGTAGCTATGTTGAAGAAGTTTATTATCTAGTGGAAAAGACACTTCTTTTCCCAAAAGTGTTTCATCTGCATAAGAACGAATGTGAAACTACCATTTTTCATTTCATTAAAGGTTTACCCTTAAAGTGTAGAATTGTAAAACAGTAAAAAAAATTCTTTCCATATATAGTCATTAGAAAGCAAAAAGCAAAGCAAAAGCAAAAAGGAGGGGGGACAGAAATTGTTTTAAAGAAATGCACACTTTTTTTTCCTTTTCATTGATATTAATTAGTGATTTTTAAAAAAGCATAATCAGATTTATAATTAAAATGTTAATGTGAAAGGGCATAGAGGAGCTGAGCTTAACTCTGAAAAAAATTTTTTTCCAAAGACTGACAATCTAATATTGATAGCGACAGAAAAAATAACAAAAATCTTCTTCATGAAGCCCAGGAATGCGTGAAAGTACAGTCAGAGGCATGGCTGCAATAAGAAAAGGGTCCTCCTGGCATGGAAGTCAAGGTCAGCTCAGGTAAACCTGTCTGAAACCTGCATCCTGAAAGGAATACTTAGAGCAACTTGAAACATAGCAACACAAAGAATATGAAGAAGATGGAAGTCCCAGTGACAGAAGCATTAGAAATCAGAGATAGGGCAGGATAACTACATCTAAAAGTAAATGAAAGAAATGAGAAAGTCCCAACCAAAGCAGAAATTGAGACTGCAAATCTGATTAAACAAAAGAAGTAAGAGATATAATATAATGAAGAAACATAAGTGAAACTTCAGAGGGGGAAAAAAGGCTTGCCCATAAATTCTGTAAGACTATATACAAGAAACAAAGAGAAATAAGAATTCTATAAAAAGAATAAATGAAGAGAAAATAAACAGTTGAGAAGAGAAGCTAAAATACCTTATTCATACTTGGTGGTCAACTCCATGATTATGAGAATAGAACAAATATAAGAATGACATTATGAGACAAAAAATACTAAAAAAAAAAAAAAATCAAAAGATTGAAAAAAGAAAGAGCCCCTCAGAATCCTTAAAAAAACAAAAAACAAAAACACCCTAAATTGAATATACCTAAGAGGATCTTAATCAAAACCCAAAGTTTCTGGATCAAAGAAAAAAAATATTGCAAACAATCAGGAAAAAGTGTTGAAGTGCCATGAACCAGTGTTAAGATCATAGAAGATTACATTACAACCACTACAAAGTAATAATCTTGGAATACAATATCCTGAAAGGCAAAAGATAAAATTACAATAAAAAATAATTACTCTATATTTAGGAATCTATCTGCCAAGGGAAAATCAGAAACTTTATGAGCAAAATTACAGACCACTTTTCACACAAATTAAGTCTGATCTAACCAATTGGAAAAATATTAAATGCTCTTGGATAGGGCGAGCAAATATAATAAAGATGACAATATTACCTAAACTAATCTATTTATTTAGCGCTATACCAATCAGACTCCCAAAAAACTATTTTAATGACCTAGAAAAAATAACAACAAAGTTCATATGGAAAAACAAAAGGTCAAGAATTTCAAGGGAATTGATGAAGAAAAAAATCAAATGAAGGTGGCTTAGCTGTACTAGATCTAAAATTATATTATAGAGCAGCAGTTACCAAAACTATTTGGTATTGGCTAAAGAATAGATTAGTTGATCAGTGGAATAGATTAGGTCCAAGAGATAAAACAGTCAACAAAAATAGCAACCTAGTCTTTGACAAACCCAAAGATCCCAGCTTTTGGGATAAGAACTTACTGTTTGATAAAAATTGCTGGGAAAATTGGAAACTAATATGGCAGAAACTAGGCATTGATCCATACTTAACGCCGTACACCAAGATAAGGTCAAAATGGGTTCATGACCTAGGCAATAAAGAATGAAATTATTAATAAATTAGAGGAACATAGGATAGTTTACCTCTCAGACCTGTGGAAGGGGAAGGTCTTTATGACCAAAGCAGAACTAGAGATCATTACTGATCACAAAATAGAAAATTTCGATTATACCAAACTGAAAAGTTTTTGTACAAACAAAACTAATGCAGACAAGATTAGAAGGGAAGCAATAAACTGGGAAAATATTTTTACAGTCAAAGGTTCTGATAAAGGCCTCATTTCCAAAATATATAGAGAATTAACTCTAATTTATAAAAAATCAAGCCATTCTCCAATTGAAAAATGGTCAAAGGATATGAACAGACAATTCTCAGATGAAGAAATTGAAACTATTTCTAGTCATATGAAAAGATGCTCCAAGTCATTATTAATCAGAGAAATGCAAATTAAGACAACTCTAAGATACCACTACACACCTGTCAGATTGGCTAAGATGACAGGAAAAAATAATGATGATTGTTGGAGGGGATGTGGGAAAACTGGGACATTGATTCATTGTTGGTGGAGTTGTGAACGAATCCAACCATTTTGGAGAGTAGTTTGGAACTATGCTCAAAAAGTTATCAAACTGTGCATACCCTTTGATCCAGCAGTGTTACTACTGGGATTATATCCCAAAGAGATTATAAAGAAGGGAAAGGGACCTGTATGTGCACGAATGTTTGTGGCAGCCCTTTTTGTAGTGGCTAGAAACTGGAAACTGAATGGATGTCCATCAGTTGGAGAATGGCTGAATAAATTGTGGTATATGAAAATTATGGAATATTACTGTTCTGTAAGAAATGACCAACAGGATGATTTCAGAAAGGCCTGGAGAGACTTACACGAACTGATGCTGAGTGAAATGAGCAGGACCAGGAGATCATTATATACTTCAACAACAATACTATATGATGACCAGTTCTGATGGACCTGGCCATCCTCAGCAACGAGATCAACCAAATCATTTCTAATGGAGCAGTAATGAACTGAACTAGCTATACCCAGAAAAAGAACTCTGGGAGATGACTAAAAACCATTACATTGAATTCCCAATCCCTATATTTATGCACACCTGCATTTTTGATTTCCTTCACAAGCTAATTGTACAATATTTCAGAGTCTGATTCTTTTTGTACAGCAAAATAACGTTTTGGTCATGTATATTTATTGTGTATCTAATTTATATTTTAATATATTTAACATCTACTGGTCATCCTGCCATCTAGGGGAGGGGGTGGGGGGGGGTAAGAGGTAAAAAATTGGAACAAGAGGTTTGGCAATTGTTAATGCTGTAAAGTTACCCATGTATATATCCTGTAAATAAAAGGCTATTAAATAAAAAAAAAATAATTACTCTATAAGACTGAGTAAAATTCTATAGAGAAAAAAATGAACTTTTAGTATAACTGAGCATTTTCAGGGAAAAATTCAATGGAAACTTTGGACAACAAACATTGGGGGGAAAGAAAAATGTGGAAGGTATAAAAAATTGAAAACTGGAAGAGATTGGATGAAGTATTGACATTCTAAAGGAAAAAAAGAGAAAAGTGTCTCTTAAGAAATCAACACTTCACAAATAGGGTTTTAAAAAAAACAAAGAAAGGGCTTTGGGATTGTTTGGTTCTATTTTGAGGTTTTTTAAATTATGGAGAAAAAATTTAAAAAGGAATACAGGAAGGAAGAACAAAAAGTATTTGAGAAAATGAGTCTAGAAACATTAAGAATAAGATGCCTATTTGAGGAACATCACTTTAATGTGAACTGGACAAAGGAAGCTCGAATACACATATACATAAAACAGAATATGAATTTATATAAAATTTCAGCTGGATAAAGAAAGGGGAGAAAGTAATTTTAAAGAGAAAGGATCATATGGAAGGGAAGGGACACAAGCAAAACAAATTTCAGTTTTAGGGGAGAGATTAAAAGGAAAGAAGCAATATACAAGAACCAGGAATTGGGGTTGGATGAGGTAAAAAGAGAAAGCGCAATAGAATGAAAGGAAACCACTTCAATTGAAGATTACTAGTGCTAATCATATTCCCTGTTTTTTAAGATGTTCCTTCTTTCCCCCTAAAAGACGCCATTAGGAGAAAAAGAAAGGAAAAGGCAGAAGAAGTTATGGGGGGAGGGGGAGGAGAAAATATAATGGTGATAAATATTAACAATCATATGCATGAATATGAATAGATGAACAAAAAGATAAAACAGAAGATAGTAGAAGAGTAGAATCCAAAATATACTGCTTACTCAAGAAATACACTTGAAATTTACAATCTATCCAGAGTGAATGTGGATCACAACATAGTTTTTTCAACTTTTTTGTTATTTGCTTGCTTTTTGCTTTTATTCTCATTTTTCTTCTTTTTCATCTTCTTTTTCTTATGCACCATTTTCTTGTGGAAATATATATAGAAGAAGTATATGTTTAACACAAAGAGTACTTACTCTCTAGGGGAGGAGAAAAGGGAAGGGAGGGAGAAAAATTTAGAAAAAGATTTTTCAAGGGTGAATGCTGAAAACCATCTTTGCATGTATTTTGAAAATAAAAAGCTATTTTAAAAAAGAAACACTCTAGTGAAGACTCATGAAGAGTTAAAATGAGGATTAGAACAGAATTCACAATGCTTCAAAAAATCAAAAGAGCAAAAATTTTATCCCAGAAGGAAAAAAAAAAGAACAGTAAAAAGAGATATGGATAATGAGAAAATAATTAAAGGCACCACAAAAATGGGATAACATCAATATTAAACATGTAAAATGAATATAAATCTAAATCTATATACTTAAAAAGAAAAAGTTAATCCAAATAAAGGGAGAACTACACATCAAAAATATGATAATTGGGGATAATTGCCTTCAGACCCATGCAAACTTAACAATATTATTAACAGGAAAGCATTTTAGAAAAGTTAGATGTCAATGGTTAAGGTCCTTTTCATTTTTTTGCTCATTTTGTTAGAGAAGAATCAGAGACAAATTAGCAAAGAAAAAAAGAAAAAACCCCAAATGGAATCTGCTTTTTTGGGGGAGGGGCTGGGTGGCATTACCAAGCTTCCTCTACAGACTGAGGGGGCAGCAGTGAATCACTAGCAGGACTGTGCTGAACCTGCACTCTGAGACTCTGAGAGCGTGCTGAGACACTGTGAGGGAGGGGTGGCCGGTCCCAAGGAACTCCAGCTGTTTGGGGTTGTATTCTTCACCCCCGGTGTTTTTAGCTTCTTTGCTGGGCCACTGACTTGCTGCCAGGGCAAAGTATCCAATCCTGTAGCGAAGCTCTCCCCGCAGAGATGGCTGAGATCACACCCCAACCCCCTTCGGTCTGCTTGGATGTGAGCTGCCTGCCAAGCTCTCACTGCTGCTGCCCTCAGGCTGTGCCCGATCTAAAACCAGCCCACCTCCGAGCAAAAACAGATCTTTCCTGGCGAATCTCAAGGATGTCTTCTCTTGGTAACTGATTCTGGGTTTTTTTTTTTCAGTCAGGCATTAATTCAGAGGCTTGTAATGAGTTGGATTCTGAGAGAAAATGCAGAGCTTACACAGCTATGTGCCTCCTTGCCGCCATCTTGGCCGCAAGTCCAAGAGAGCAGACTCTAAACCCTGAGGAGACTAAAAGCAGACTTGTCTCCAGGTGAATCCCCACAGGAGGAGATCATCAGTTCCTCAGCACAGATGAATCTCATAGAAGAAATTAAAAAGACTCTCACAAGAGAGCTAGAAGAAAAATGGGAAAAGGAGAGGGAGACTTGGAAAGAGAGTGTGGAGAAGTCATCCCACTCACTTAAAGACAGAATGGATAAAGAAATCAAATCCTTGAAAAATAGGATTAGTGAACTGGAAACAGAAAATGGCTCTCTAAAAAATAAAATTGGTGAAATGGAAAAAAATTCCATAGAACAAAACAACACAATTGGAGAATTAGAAAAAGATATTAAAAAAGTGAGTGAAGAAAACACTTCATTGAAAATAAGAATCAAACAAATGGAAATGAATGACTTGAGGAGACAAGAAGAATCAGTCAAGCAAAACCAAAAAAAATCAAACAATGGAGAAAAATGTGAAATACCTTCTTGGGAAAACAACAGACCTGGAAAATAGGTCTAGGAGAGACAATCTGAGAATTATTGGACTCCCAGAAAAATATGATGAAAAAAAGAACCTGAACATTATTTTTCAGGAAATTATCAAAGAGGACTGCCCAGAAGTCATAGAAACAGAGGGTAAAATAGACATTGAAAGAATTCATTGATCACCTACTGAAAGGGATCCTAAAATAAAATAAGGAATATAGTGGCCAAATGGCAGAACCCTCAAACGAAGGAAAAAATACTCCAAGCGGTTAGAAAAACCCAATTCAAATATAGAGGAGTCACAATAAGGATCACCCAGGATCTCACAGCATCCACATTAAAAGATCGAAGGGCCTGGAATATGATATTCCGAAAGGCTAAGGAACTCGGTATGCAACCAAAAATAACTTACCCAGCCAGAATGAGCATCTTTTTCCAGGGAAAAAGATGGTCATTTAACAAAATAAGCGAATTTCACCTATTTTTGATGAAAAAACCAGAACTTAACAAAAAGTTCAATCTAAAATATAGAACTCAAGAGAAACCTAAAAAGGTAAAAAGAAATCTTGGGAATTATATTTCTGTTGTAAAGATGTATAAAAAATACATGTATACCTTGTTCTAGCAATTATAGGTGGAAAGGACATGGTACCAGAAAAAGGGTAAAGTGAGGGTACTAAATCTCACAAAGAGGCAAAGGAAACTTATTATATTTTAGAGAAAGAATGGAGGGGGATGAATATAGTGAGTATTTTACGGCCATCAGAATTGGCTTTAAAAGAAATATTGAAGACATATTCAATTTATGGTGAAACTTCTCCAATCTCATTAAAAAGTGAGAAGAGAAAAGTGAAAAAAAAAAAGGAATAAGCTAAGCAGAAGGGAATACAGAAACTGTGAGGGAAAGGAGTAAGATAGGGGGAGGAGGGATTCTAAAAAGGGAGGGCTGTGAGAAGTGGTGCTCACAAGTTTAATACTGGGAAGGGGGGTAAAGGGGAAAGAATGGAGAAAAGAATAAACAGGGGTTAACAAGATGGCAAGTAATACAGAATTGGTAATTTTAAAAATAAATGTGAACGGGGTAAACTCCCCCATAAAGAGGAATCAGTTAGCAGAATGGATTAAAAGCCAGAATCCTACAATATGTTGTTTACAGGAAACACACCTGAAGCAGGGAGATACATACAGAGTAAAGGTAAAAGGTTGGAGCAAAATCTAATATGCTTCAGGTAAAGTCAAAAAAGCAGGGGTAGCCATCTTGATCTCAGATCAAGCAAAAACAAAAATTGATCTAATTAAAAGAACAAGGAATAAGGAAATAAGAATAAGGAAAAGGATAAGGAAGGGCATTATATCTTGCGAAAAGGTAGCATAGATAATGAAGCATTATCAATATTAAACATATATGCACCAAGTAGTGCAGCATCTAAATTCTTAAAAGAGAAATTGTATTACTTGTATTAGTTGTTGTCTAATTGTTAGACAGCAAAACTATAATAGTGGGAGATCTCAACCTTGCACTCTCAGAATTGGATAAATCAAACCACAAAATAAATAAGAAAGAAGTCAAAAAGGTAAATAGAATACTAGAAAAGTTAGCTATGATAGATCTCTGGAGAAAACAAAATGGAGACAAAAAGGAGTACACTTTCTTTTCAGCAGTTCATGGAACCTATACCAAAATAGACCATATATTAGGACATAAAAACCTCAAACTCAAATGCAGTAAGGCAGAAATAGTAAATGCATCCTTTTCAGACCACGATGCAATAAAAATTACATTCAACAAAAAGCCAGGGAAAAGTAGACCAAAAAATAATTGTAAACTAAATAACTTCATACTAAAGAAAGATTGGGTGAAACAGCAAATCATATAAATAATAACTTCACCCAAGAAAACGACAATAATGAGACATCATACCAAAATGTGTGGGATGCAGCCAAACGGTAATAAGGGGAAATTTCATATCTCTAGAGGCCTACTTGCATAAAGTAGAGAAAGAGAAGGTCAACAAATTGGGCTTGCAAATAAAAATTCTAGAAAAGGAACACATTAAAACCCCCCAGTCAAACACTAAACTTGAAATTGTAAAAATGAAAGGAGAGATCAATAAAATTGAAAGTAAAAAAACTATTGAATTAATTAATAAAATTAAGAGTTGGTTCTATGAAAAAACCAACAAAATAGACAAACCCTTAGTAAATCTGATTTAAAAAAGGAAAGAGGAAAATCAAATTGTTATTAAAAATGAAAAGGGAGAACTCACCACTAATGAAGAGGAAATTAGAGCAATAATTAGGAATTACTTTGCCCAACTTTATGGTAATAAATTCGACAACTTAAATGAAATGGAAGAATACCTTCAAAAATATAGCTTGCCCAGATTAACAGAGGAAGAAATAAATATCCTAAACAGTCCCATCTCAGAAAAAGAAATAGAACAAGCTATTAACCAACTCCCTAAGAAAAAATCCCCAGGACCAGATGGATTTACATGTGAATTCTACCAAACATTTAAAGAACAATTAATTCCAACTCCAAATAAACTATTTGAAAAAATAGGGCTTGAAGGAGTCCTAGCAAACTCCTTTTACGACATAGACATGGTACTGATACCTAAACCAGGTAGGCTGAAAACAGAAAGAAGATTATAGACCAATCTCCCTAATGAATATCGATGCTAAAATATTAAATAAAATATTAGCAAAAAGATTACAGAAAATCATCCCCAGGATAATACACTATGACCAAGTAGGATTTATACCAGGAATGCAGGGCTGGTTCAATATTAGGAAAACTACTAGCATAATTGACTATATCAATAACCAAACTAACAAAAAACATATGATCATCTCAATAGATGCAGAAAAAGCATTTGATAAAATCCAACATCCATTCCTAATGAAAACACTTGAGAGCATAGGAATAAATGGACTTTTTCTTAAAATAGTCAGGAGCCTATATTTAAAACCATCAGTAAACATCATATGCAATGGGGAAAAATTGGAACCTTTCCCAGTAAGATCTGGAGTGAAGCAAGGTTGCCCACTGTCACCATTATTATTCAATATTGTATTAGAAACACTAGCCTCGGCAATAAGAGTCGAGAAAGAGATTAAAGGAATTAAAGTAGGCAATGAGAAAATCAAACTATCACTCTTTGCAGATGATATGATGGTATACTCAGAGAACCCCAGAGATTCTACTAAAAAGCTATTAGAAATAATCCATAACTTTAGCAAAGTTGCAGGGCATAAAATAAATCCCCATAAATCCTCAGCATATTTATACATCACCAACAAAATCCAACAGCAAGAGATACAAAGAGAAATTCCATTCAAAATAACTGTCAACAGCATAAAATATTTGGGAATCTATCTACCAAAGGAAAGTCAGGAATTATATGAGCAAAATTACAAAAAACTTTCCACACAAATAAGGTCAGACTTAAATAATTGGAAAAATATTAAGTGCTCTTGGATAGGCCAAGTGAATATAATAAAGATGACAATACTCCCTACACTAATCTATTTATTTAGTGCTATACAAATCAGACTTCTAAGAAAATATTTTAATGATCTAGAAAAAATAACAACAAAATTCATATGGAATAATAAAAGGTCGAGAATCTCAAAAGAATTAATGAAAAAAAAAAATCAAATGAAGGTGGCCTAGCGTACCTGATCGAAAACTATATTATAAAGCAGCAGTCACCAAAACCATTTGGTATTGGCTAAGAAATACATTAGTTGATCAGTGGAACAGGTTAGGTTCACAAGACAGAATAGTCAACTACAGCAATCTAGTGTTTGCCAACCCAAAGATCCTAACTTTTGGGATAAGAATTCATTATTTGACAAAAACTGCTGGGATAACTGGAAACTAGTATGGCAGAAATTAGGCATGGAGCCACACTTAACACTGTATACCAAGATAAGATCAAAATGGGTCCATGATTTAGACATAAAGAACGAGATTATAAATAAATTCGAACATAGGATAGTTTATCTCTCAGACTTGTGGAGGAGGAAGAAATTTGTGACCAAAGACGAACTAGAGATTATTATTGATCACAAAATAGAAAACTTTGATTACATCAAATTAAAAAGCTTCTATACAAAAAAAACTAATGCAAACAAGATTAGAAGGGAAGCAACAAACTGGAAAAACATCTTCACAGTTAAAGGTTTTGATAAAGGCCTCATTTCCAAAATATATAGAGAACCGATTCTCATTTATAAGAAAACAAGACATTCTCCAATTGATAAATGGTCAAAGGATATGAACAGACAATTTTCAGATGATGAAATTGAAACTATTACCACTCATATGAAAGAGTGTTCCAAATCACTATTAATCAGAGAAATGCAAATTAAGACAACTCTGAGATACCACTACACACCTGTCAGATTGGCTAAGATGACAGGAAAAAATAACAACGAATGTTGGAGGGGATGTGGGAAAACTGGGACACTGATGCAGTGTTGGTAGAGTTGTGAACGAATCCAACCATTCTGGAGAACGATCTGGAATTATGCCCAAAAAGTTATCAAATTGTGCATACCCTTTGACCCAGCAGTGTTACTACTGGGCTTATGCCCCAAGGAGATACTAAAGAAGGGAAAGGGGCCTGTATGTGCCAAAATGTTTGTGGCAGCCCTGTTTGTAGTGGCTAGAAACTGGAAAATGAATGGATGTCCATCAGTTGGAGAATGGTTGAATAAATTGTGGTATATGAATGTTATGGAATATTATTGTTCTGTAAGAAATGACCAGCAGGATGAATACAGAGAGGCTTGGAGAGAATTACATGAACTGATGCTGAGGGAAATGAGCAGAACCAAGAGATCATTATATATGTCAACGATACTGTATGAAGATGTATTCTGATGGAAGTGGATTTCTTTGACAAAGAGACCTAATTCAGTTTCAGTTGATCAATGATGGACAGAAGCAGCTACACCCAAAGAAAGAACACTGGGAAATGAATGTAAACTGTTTGCATTTTTGTCTTTCTTCCCAGGTTATTTTTATCTTCTGAATCCAATTCTTCCTGTGCAACAAGAGAACTGTTTGGTTCTGCACACATGTATTTTATCTAGGATATACTGCGACATATTCAACATATATGGGACTGCTTGCCATCTAGGGGAAGGGGTGGAGGGAGAGAGGGGAAAAATCGGAACAGAAGTGAGTGCAAGGGATAATGTTATAAAAAATTATCCTGGCATGGGTTCTGTCAATAAAAAGTTATTATAATAAAAAAAGAAAAAAAGAAAAGTTAGTTGGTTTCTGTAACTTTTTCAAGGAATTAACTGAGAAAAGAATTACAGGATAATAATTGGCATTCTAGGATAGATAAGATCTAATGAATATATTTTTTAAAAGAAGGTTGAGACCTTGGTAGTATTGCAGGCAGCAGGGAAGAAAATAGGAAACAGAAAATAAATTATTACAATGGGGGTAGGGAATGGTGTGATTTGGTGGCGGGCATATAAAGGGAGGAGATCATGAGTACATGTAGAAGAGTTTACTTTGGTAAGCAGAAAAGTCACTGTGAGAGACCAGAATGAAGGAGGAGATAATGGAGAATGTCAGAAGATATGAGATGAAGGTGATAAAAAGGAAGAGAAAGCCCTTAGTAATAGTCTCAGTTTTTTGATACCTAGTCTTCACTAATAAGTAGTCAGAGAATGACACAGAAGGCTTAAGCAAAGAAAAGGAATGGAAATGGTATCATGGTGAGTAGGACACAGAACCTAATAAGGAGATTAAAACCTTGCTTTAAATTAAAGAAGACTCATTTAAAAAATAATTACCTATGAATTTATAGTGGACCCTGTCAACAGTTCTGTAATTCCCTTCTATCTGCTCGGGAGCATATAAACAAGAAAAAAAATGACAGGATACAGGAATAAGGAATTCAAAAGTACAAGACAGTATAGCTTAACTGATTCAACAAAGGGTCAAGAATGGGAAAGGAGACCATAGAAAAAGTAGGCTGGCTAAAAAATTGGGAGGGGTTAGGCTTAGAAAGAAATGAAAGATAAATTATGATCAGATAAAAGAAATTCAGAATTTTTTACCATGCAAGTAAAATATTCATAAAACACAGAATCTGGATTAAGTGATATATTTTAACTAAATTAATCTCAAAGAACGGTTTAAAAAAAAAAGAGTAGGGGGTTGAGGAAATCAAAAAGTGATAATGGGGAACAAGAAGTATATTGACTTTGAAAGTAGTAATAGTTATAAATGAAAGTACAACCAGTGAACTAATGGAAAAAAAATCAAATGAAGGTGGCCTAGCTGTACCTGATCTAAAACTATATTATAAAGCAGCAGTCACCAAAACCATTTGATATTGGCTAAGAAATAGACTAGCTGATCAGTGGAATGGTTAGGTTCACAGGACAAAATAGTCAATAACTATAGCAATCTAGTATTTGACAAACCCAAAGACCCCAACTTTTGGGATAAGAATTCACTATTTGACAAAAACTGCTGGGAAAATTGGAAATTAGTATGGCAAAAACTTAAAACTTAATGCCATACACAAGATAAGATCAAAATGGATTCATGATTTAGACATAAAGAATGAGATTATAAATAAATTACAAGAACATAGGATAGTTTACCTTTCAGACTTGTGGAGGAGGAAGGAATTTGTGACCAAAGAAGAACTAGAGATTGTTATTGATCACAAAATAGAAAATTTTGATTACATCAAGTTAAAAAGCTTTTGTATAAACAAAATTCATGCAGACAAGATTACAAGGGAAGCAATAAACTGGGAAAACATTTTTACAGTTTAAGATTCTGATAAAGGCCTCATCTCCAAAATATATAGAGAATTGACTCCAATTTATAAGAAATCAAGTCATTCTCTAATTGATAAATGGTCAAAGGATATATACAGATAATTTTCAGATGATGAAATTAAAACTATTTTTACTTGTATGAAAAGGTGTTCCAAACCATTATTGATCAGAGAAATGCAAATTAAGACAATTGTAAGATAGCACTACACACTTGTCAGATTGACAGGAAATGACAGGAAAAGATAATGATGAATGTTGGAGAGGATGTGGGAAAACTGGGACACTGATGCATTGTTGGTGAAGTTGTGAATGGAGCCAACCATTCTGGGGAGCAGTTTGGAACTATGCTCAAAAAGTTATCAAATTGTGCATACCCTTTGATCCAGCAGTGTTACTACTGGGCTTTTATCCCAAAGAGATCTTAAAGAAGGAAAGGGACCCGTATAAGCAAAAAAAAAAAAAAAAAAAAAAAAAAAAAAAAAAAATTTGTGGCAGCCCTTTTTGTAGTGACTAGAAACTGGAAAACGAATGAATGCCCATCAATTAGAGAATGGCTGGATAAATTGTGGCATATGAATGTTATGGAATATTATTGCTCTGTAAGAAATGACCAGCAGGATGATTTGAGAGGCCTGGAGAGACTTGCATGAACTGCTGCTGAGTGAAATAAGCAGAACCAGGAGATGATTATACAATTCAATAACAATACTACATGATGATCAATTCTGATGGACGTGGCTCTCTTCAACAATGAGAGGATCCAAATCAGTTCCAATTGATCGGTATAAACAGAACCAGCTACACCCAGTGAAAGAACACTGGGGAATGAGTGAATATATATATATATATATATATATATGTATGTATGTATATATGTATTGTATTTAACCTATACTTTAACATGTTTTAAGTATGGGACTGCCTGCCATCTAGGGAAGCGAGTGGAGAGAAGGAAGGGAAAAATTGGAACAGAAATGTTTACAAGGATCAATGTTGAAAAATTACCCATGCATATGTTTTGTCAATAAAAAGCTATAATAATAATAATAATAATAAAGTACAACCAGTACAAAAAAAAAAAAAACCAACAAAAAAGAGAATATTGTCATCAGGAAGAAATCAGGATTTATTGAGTGTCAGAAGATGGAAGGAATAAGAAAAGAAGAGGTTTTGCTTATTTTGTTTTCTAATGTCATCATTTTACAAAACTCCTAGTTTACTTGCCTCCTGAGGAAACTGACCCCTCCAGAAAGAAAAGGATCTCTTTTAGCTCTAAACCTAATGAGAAAATGATGAACTATGAAATGAAAAAGTATGGTATACTGGTAATATCTGAAGGTTTACCTGAATTTGGAATTAAAATACCTTCATTCAAGATATGTTTTGCTACTTCTAGTTGTAACTATAGGAAAATCATTTCAATTCAGCATGTATTTGTTGACTAGGCAGATACTTTGTTAGAGTAACTAAGTTAGATTCTGGGGAAAGAAAAACAACAAACATCTCCCCAGCTTCCCTAAAAAAACTACACTTAAAAAGAATACTTTTACTGGATAATATACAAGTATAAAATGAGAGGTCTATACTGATGATTTCAGGTCTCTTACAATCCTATGATTCTGTAACATTTTTATTTTGGGCAACAGCCTGTCATCTCAGCCTTTCCACAGTTTTGTAGCATGTATCATTACTTTGAAAGATTCTTTGCTAGTATTTATGAAATACATTATTCCTCCCTGTCTTCCATTTCACCTTCTACTTTAAGAAATTTTTAAAAGGAAATATTTCTCCAGAGTGAAATTTTTTCTAGACTTATCAGAATGAAAAAATGAAAATTTTACTAGTATTTAATAACACCCACAGGGAAAAAAAAAAAAAAAAAAAAGACTAAATCCTTTTTCTCCCCCTAATGTCCCTTTTCCAAAAGCTTAACCATTCTCTATTTGAAAAGTTGATAAAAGCTGAAGAAGAAACTCCGCTCTTGGAACAAGAATAAGAGTGGTAATAAGATTTAGACTGAGAAGATACTAATCTAGTTAGGAAAATCTTTTAACTTCACCTTTGACCAGAATGAATACTTTAAGAAAATGACTCTCCAAGATGCTTCTACATTTTAAGTGGCATTTGTCTATTTTGAGGAAAAAAAATTAACTGAATTTTTCTTATGTTTTCTAACTATGATTTATCTGATGATAATTTGCAACTAGAAGCCATATTTCTCTTTGTTTAGCTAAATTTCAAAATATACAAAATTTATACTCTTAATATCCAAAGTAAAAGGGTCTTATTTGCACAAAAATCATCTTCTCATGGTTACTTTTCAATATACAGCTGACCCTAAGTTTTTGAAGCTAACACAGTGATTATAAGTTTTGTCAGAGTCAACACCAAGCTGGAAATGTTTGAAGAATGGATCTAGTGATGACAGGGATGAACCCTGAAACTGTCTCCCTTGACTTTTGGGGGGAAGCAATGGAGGTGAACTCTGAAACTCTCCTCTGATAGAGACCCACCTTTCAGGGCTGTTAAATGATTTCATTCTGATGGAAATCTTGGTGGTGACTAGTCACCTCCCCTCCCCAAGGTCACCTCCCCTCAAAACTCTTTTTCAGAGGAAGATGAAGAACACAGAAGTGAAGTAACTTGCCCAAGAACAAATTGGTTCTAAGTACATGAGCTAGATTTGAACCCCTGTTTTTGCTTCAAATCTAGTGCTTTTTCCACTCCACCATCCTGGGGCATTGACCCATCATACCTCTTGAAAATCATTTATCAAGCCAGAAGGACTGTGATACGTTGACGAAAGGCATAACGGCATTTAATAAAACCAGAGATTTTAAAGTACCAAAGTTTAATATTAAGGCCAAAAGGTTATTCAGGAAGTTTCCACATGCTATTAGCTATTTTATTAAAATCATTTAAAAATATTGCATTTAATTAAGACAACTCTAAGATACCACTACACACCTGTCAGATTGGCTAAGATGACAGGAAAAAATAATGATGATTGTTGGAGGGGATGTGGGAAAACTGGGACATTGATTCATTGTTGGTGGAGTTGTGAACGAATCCAACCATGTTGGAGAGTAGTTTGGAACTATGCTCAAAAAGTTATCAAACTGTGCATACCCTTTGATCCAGCAGTGTTACTACTGGGATTATATCCCAAAGAGATTATAAAGAAGGGAAAGGGACCTGTATGTGCACGAATGTTTGTGGCAGCCCTTTTTGTAGTGGCTAGAAACTGGAAACTGAATGGATGTCCATCAGTTGGAGAATGGCTGAATAAATTGTGGTATATGAAAATTATGGAATATTACTGTTCTGTAAGAAATGACCAACAGGATGATTTCAGAAAGGCCTGGAGAGACTTACACGAACTGATGCTGAGTGAAATGAGCAGGACCAGGAGATCATTATATACTTCAACAACAATACTAGATGATGACCAGTTCTGATGGATCAGGCCATCCTCAGCAACGAGATCAACCAAATCATTTCTAATGGAGCAGTAATGAACTGAACTAGCTATACCCAGAAAAAGAACTCTGGGAGATGACTAAAAACCATTACATTGAATTCCCAATCCCTATATTTATGCACACCTGCATTTTTGATTTCCTTCACAAGCTAATTGTACAATATTTCAGAGTCTGATTCTTTTTGTACAGCAAAATAACGTTTTGGTCATGTATACTTATTGTGTATCTAATTTATATTTTAATATATTTAACATCTACTGGTCATCCTGCCATCTAGGGGAGGGGGTGGGGGGGTAAGAGGTGAAAAATTGGAACAAGAGGTTTGGCAATTGTTAATGCTGTAAAGTTACCCATGTATATATATCCTGTAAATTAAAGGCTATTAAATAAAAAAAAAAAATAAAAAAAAAATAAAAATATTGCATTTAACATTTTATTGTTAGATAATGTTTTTCAAATATTTTACTGTATCATCACAATCAAATATTCTTACTTTCATTTTACTGGGATAAAAAAATAAAGCTCCAAATTCTGCCAAAGCCATGTAGCCAGTCTGCTTTTAGAACTACCTTCAATCCCATGCTATTTAAATTTGGAATTAAATGACCTAGGTTGATTACAGTTAAAATCATTCTTTATTTTAAATTTGTTTTAGGACTGGATAAAGAAATGACCTAATATAAACAGTTCCTAGAGGCAGGGAAATGCTTAATATGGAGAATGACAATCTAAATCAGTGGTGTCAATCAGCCCTGGCTACTGAGAGCAGCCAGAACAAGATTAAAATGTAATTGGGGAAATTTAACAAAATAAATAAAAATGCAATAAAATACAGATAACATTGCATTTTAAAACTAACTCAATATGTGGCCCTCAGGGATCTTATGTATGGATTACTTTCCTTCTCCCTTAACCCTTTCAATTTGAGTTTGACATCTGGATGACTCTCAGGAATGTAAATGAATTCTGTAAGGGCCTAGATGGGTTGGTGTACTGTATATCTATTGCTCCAATTGGATTATTACTTAGAAACCGTAAAGTGAAGGGGGAAGAAGGATAGGACTTAAACATTCAGTTTCTTTCCATAAATGGGAGGGGGGAAAAACAATTTCTGAAGGACCTAGTCTGAGAAATAACAGAATCAAATGCTTTAGGTGTAGTAGCCGGAAACAGCAGAATGAGATTCAAGAAAGGAAAGTGAGAACTAAAGAAGAAATAAGAATCACTAACCACTACACTTATTTGTATTTGTAATCATTTTTCTTTGTGTATGGTGTGTGTATACACTTTCATCAGGAAAAACCCTGGATTTGGATCTTAAAGATTAAATGTAAAGCCTTAGGCAAATTATCTCACAGGACTCAATTTTCTCATTTGTAAAACAAAGAGGGAAGAGATCCAATCAATCCACAAAAAATTATTAAGTACCTAGACATTGAAGATACAAAAAAATGAAGTAATATTTCCTCACAAGGAACTTACACTAAAGTCTGCTGCCTTTCAAGGTTAAATTCCTTACTATCAACCTCTCTTGTTTCCTTTCTTCTCTTTGTCCTTTAAACTCAGGAGTTTGGCTTCCTACTTTATCTTACTTGAAATTGCTATCTCCTATAGCCTTTGATAGTGTTAAATTATTTTCTCATAGAATGCCAGTTGTTAAATATTTATGAGCATAACTCTACTTAACATCTATTGAATTTTAAGGATGGAAAGAAGTTTTGAAATCAATTACTCTACTTTTCTCATTGGAAAGGTGGTGAGCTTTAGAGAGGTTAAGTGTCCTACCCAAGATTACACAACCAATTAGAGGCAAAACTAGTCAACAACCAACTATAAGCACCTATTATTATAAGCCAGGCCCTGTGGTAAGTGCTAGCACCTATTATTATAAGCCAGGCCTTGTGGTAAGTGCTGAGGATACAAAGCAAGGCAAAAGCCAGTCCCTGCTCTCAGGGAGCTCCCCATCTCATAATCTAAATCTCCTACCTTATTATTTTACAGAGGATAACATGATTAAATTAAACTAAAATAGGTCAGCATTTATTAATTTAGCTACTAACCATGTGCCAAGTAATCTTTTAGGCCATGGTGCCATAAAGATAAAAATAAAACATGGTCCTATGGGGGAAAACAACAGGCAAACACATAAGCAAATACAACATATTTAAAATAAAGATGAAGTAAATATTTGAAGACATTATATTTAACACTTGAAGTGATGAGCAAAGATCTCTTGTAGGAGGAAGCACTGAGCTGAGCGTTACAAAAGTCAAGATTCTCAAGAGTCAATAGTGGGAACCAAGAGGGTTCTAAGAACAGGGTCAGCTTATGAAAAGATTCCCAAGTGGAAAATGTAACACTGTGTACAAGAAATATCAAACAGGAAAGTTTGGTTGAACTCTAGAATGCATGAAAAGGAGTTATGTAATTTAGAAAAATAGGCTGACAAGAGAACATTGTACACAGCAACAAGATTGATTATGTAATGATCAACTATGATGAACCTGGCTCTTATCAATAATGATTCAAGGCAATTCCAATACACTTGGGATGGAAAATGCCATCCATATCCAGGGAGAGATATATGGAGACTAAATGTGGATCAAAGTACGCTGACATTTTATTTTTTGTTTGTTTGTTTATTTGCTTTTTCTTTCTTGCGGTTTTTTCCCTTTTGGTCTAATATTTCTTGCACAACAAATATGAAATATGTTTTAAAGGATTGAATATGTTTAACCTATATCAGATTGCTTCCTATCTTGGGAAAGGGGAGATAATGGAAGGAGGAAGAAAAATTTGGAACAGAAAATTTTACAAAAATGAATGTTGAACACTATTTTTACATGTATTTGGAAAAATAAAATACAACTGAGAAAAATATTTTAAAAATAAAAGATAAAAGGATAACTGGGGAAAAAGTAGAACATTGAGGAGGAGGATTCATCCTCAGTTGAAAGTGCTGAAGATGTATCATTTCAACAGAGGTCAAGTATTTTGATTTCATAAATTAGGTAGCAAACAGTAAGCTAGGACTAGGCAAAGGCACTATAGAAATTCCAGTAATTAGAAATTCATTGGTACTAAGAAAGTTTCTCTTTTAAAATGCAAATTATTCATTACAACATTAAATAATTCATTCTTTCATTTGATAATAAAAAGCAGACCTACACAAAAGAATTCTTTAAAAAATTGTTGGCAGAAGGGAAGAAATAATAAGAAAGCATTAGTAATTCTGAAGAAAGGGGCAAAGCAGACTTAGGCAGAGGTCAACAGTGAGGGCCTAGGAAAGTCAAAGAATAAGAAAGGAACTCAAAATTAAGGGCCAGAGAGAGTTTTAAAACAAAACCTGAGAAAATATTGGAAAGTGATGGGAAAGGAAATGACTATACTTACTTTATAATTTTACTTATGACCCTGGTACATTCTTGAAAATCACCTCATAATAACATCTACATAGTATGAAAATGGAAAATGGGAAGCATCTTTTTTTTTCCTGATTTTTATTTTATTTAGAAATAGAATAAAAAAAGAAAAACAGAAAAGGAAAACAAAACAAAACAAGACAAGACAAAAACAGTACACTGTCAAGTGCCCAGCAGCACATTAGGGAGGAATCAAAATATATAACGATAAATTACAAGTTCAAGAAAGGATATATAATAGTAGAAGAAATCATTTTCATGAATGTCCATATTTTCTTTACTTCCTTGTAGGATTTTTTGTTCTCTGATGAACACTTTTTAAACTTTATTCTTTTTTTCCTCTTTCATCTCCCTACCTCTCCCAAGCAGGCTACTTAAATAAAGATATATTTGTGTATCTATGTATCTGTATATTATGTATCTATATACATACATACACACACACACACACACACACACACACATTATAGTTTTTTATTTACACATATGCCTGGGTAAAGGAAGCTAGTGACACTGAATAGCAGTATATATGGCAGAGAGAGAATTCCAGGGAGCCACAGAGTTTATTGAGTGGGGCATGGAATGGAGGTGGGGAATAACTTGATTGTGTCCGAGCTTTAGGAAAATCAGTTTGGCAGAAGGCAGGCAGGCTATAATGGGAGAGACTTGAGGCAGGCAGATCCATCTGCAAGCTATTACAATAGTTCAGGTATGAGGTGACAAGGATGGTAGTGTCAAAGAGGAGAAGGGGACTTATTTTAGAGCTGTTCCAGAGGTGAAACTGACAGGCCTTGGCAATAGCTTAAATATAGGGAAGGGAAAGGAGAGATAGTGAGGAGTCCATAACTCCTAGGTTGTGAGCCTGAGGGACTGGGAGGATAGTGTTAGTACCTACAGTAACAGGGAAGGTAAAAGGGGATAATTCAGGGGGAAAGGTAATGAGTTCTGTTTTGATATAGACTTTTATTTATGTCTATTGGACATCTAATCTGAGATGTCTGAAAGGCAGATGGAGATGGCAACAATTAAATTTTTGGCTTTGGTTTTGGTTTCTAGAAGCCAGGAACATTGAAAGAGATAATAAGATCAAAAGACTTAACAGTTAAACTTACTTCACTTCATCCAACTCTCTCATTGTAGTGAAAAAAAGATAATTAATTATAAAGGATCAAAGAAAAGCAAACTTTTGGCAGGATACAATAACCCTAAAGGACAATAGTTCAATAGATTTCCAAGGAAGAAACTTTTTTGATAAAACTTTGGCCAAATGAAACCTGAACATGGTTCAGTCTAGAGAAACTACTCAAATTTAAGACCTTTCTGCAATAAAATCTTGTGGTTCTCGTTTTCCAACACAAAACAAGAATAATATAGAAAAGGACTACAGTCTTCCAGAGCATCCCTGCAGGCTATACATATTGTCTAAGAAATGCATGAATCTGCATTATGTATGTTGCATTTTTATTTATCCTCTTAAACATAATCAAATGACATTTTAATCTGGTTTTAGGAGTGCAGTGTAGACTGGAATCCAAGATAGAAAAGGGGGATTTAGGGTTAAGGTGAATATGATGAGTGAAAAATTCAGGAAAAAGTTATACTATGTTAGATGACCCTAAAATGGTTTGGTTGATAGTGAGAATGCATTTTATAAATCGATAAAAGAGTTGCCAGACTATTTGTTACAATGTGAGAAAGACAACTTTTCATTAATTGAACTTTGTCTATTTCCCAAATCTTGTCCACAAGTTACCCGACACTGACTTAGGAGTACAAGAGAGATAAAAAATGTATACTCATATAAACTGGTAAATATAACCATAAATCACTTTAATTCTATGCCATCGTTAAGCTAAATGCCTAGAAAACATCTCAGGGAGAGGTGGGGGTGAGTAAGGTGGGGAGTAGGAAGGATAAGAAGAGGCAGAGGGGAATTTGTAGTTTGCTAGGAAAGAAAAACATACTAAAAAGAGAACATAACATCATCTAAGGTCACTGCATGATTTCTCTTCTCATTCATGTGCATAGGGAACAGTGATAGTCAACTGGAGCATTCTATGTATGTTAACTCTAACCTGAGAAGTAAAAATATTCATTCTTGTCTAAAAGAATACACACACACCACACACACATACACACATACATGTCTATGTATGTGTATATGTAAATATACACATACGCCTATGTGGGGTTGAAGAGTAAGGATATATGTGTGATATCTTTCTATCTGTAGAGAAGCGGATAGATAATTACACATTTTTTTTTTGTGGGGGGAGAGGGGGGTCTTCTGTTTTCTAAAGAAACAATACAAATAAACATCCTGGAAAGATTCATTAAAAAAAAAAAAACAAAAAAACAGGGTGTAAGCAACAATTCTGTTTCTATTATAGTAACTCCTTTGTCTAAATGACAAGTATAATAAACAGGCTGATCAGCATTTTTATCCAACCTTGGCTCTTAGGGTATTTTGTCATATGGTGTGTAAAGTTGAAATGGTTTGGCACTTATCTTCACATACTCTAGATTTTACTTAATATTGCCTGGGGAAAAAAATTCCATCAGAGGCACTGAGGCTTTCAGAGCTAACAAATACATACTTTTATTTTCAAATAACAGGATAGTTTTGGATCTCTGGAAAATGCTCTCTCTCAAGTGGTTTTAACCATGTAAACACTCTATCATTTCATTTTAATATCTAGAGAATAAGTATTCTATTTTACTTATTTTACCTTCTATATTCTAAATCATCTCAAATACTCGTTTTGAACTTAGTAAAAACATTCTTATTCTGTTATCCAACTATAATAAATGATATATAATTTTACTGTAGCAGATATATAAATTTGCTAAATACATGTAAATTGGTAACTGTAAGCTGAACAATACTTTAATGACAGATTATCATGAGGCTAAATGCAAGGCTAGGAATAAGTACTGAAAGTATTGTCCCTTCAAGGAACAAGGATATATAACTATCTACAGATAAATAATTGTATGTATGTATGTGTATGTATATTTATGCATATATACACACATTATACACATACATATAAACTGTATCTATAGATTAATAAAAATATATAACTAATTTAGGAACTCAAACAAAATTTTCTCATATTAAATTAATTTTGAAAATGATTTACAACGCTGAGATGATTTGTATTTAGCATAAATCATGCAAACCAGCTCAATAAATACTGTTAATCTTTCCAATTCTGCTCACCCCCCTTCCCATTCTCTTCCCTGTGGAATCAACCAAGAATTAGTATGGGTATTTGAGGTAAAAATCTTTAATATGAATTGGTGCTATTAAGTGTTAGGCCAGAATGTGTTAGCACATAGCCTGAACTACTTTTCAACTAAGGCAAAAGGTTTAAATGATCATCAAAAGCTATTGGAAATGATCAATCTTGTATTCTTGTCATGTTGAATCTTTCTGAAGTATGTGTATGGGGGAAATTTTGAATGGCAAGACTGATAAGACTGGTTACATTAAAAAAAAAACTCAACAAACTACAGAATGCAAAGTAACATTACTATTTTATTATATTTAAAGATTAACACAGTATCCCCAACACTTAGTCCAGTGCCTGATATTTAATAAATATTTACTGATTGATTGATTTATTGAGGTTCTGGACTTTCATGGTCAATTTGAAAGAAAGTAAGAAGTACATAATGTAAAATATATACATACACTAAAAATTACATATACATACACATAAATACACATATATAAAACAAATAGTAAAGTTAGGTTTTGAGGGAAAAAAGAGTTCATTACACCCCAATTCCCCACAAGGCTCTATAGAAGAAGGAGGAGGTAGCAGAAGCACTTTGTTCATTTAAGTGCAAGGGAAATTGTTCTAATTCCTTGATACAACAAACTCCCTGAAACTCTACCAGATCCCATTTATCAGCTCTTTGTGTATAAAAGCTTTAACATTCATAATTTTTTAAAAAATCATCTTAAAATTCAGATACTATTCTATAGATACTATATTCTATAGATAATGGAATTCCTACTTGGATTTGCTTTTTTCAAAAAGGAACAGAAACAGTTATAAAATAGTTTCTTTTGTTGTTATTCAGTCATTTTCCAGTAATGTCCAACTTTTCATGGTCTTATTTGGGGCTTTCCAACAAAGACACTAGAATGGTTTGTTATTTCCTTCTCCAGCTCATTTTTGAAAAGAAAATTGAGACAAATAGGGTTAAGTGACTTGCCCAGAGTCACGAAGCCAGTGTCTAAGGCTGGATATGGAGGAGGAGCCTTTCTGATTCCAGGCCTGGCACACTATCTATTGCACCACTTAGCTGGCTTGGGCCAGCTAATAAATTCCAAAGGCTTCTAATTGAGCTCAGATTGGCAGAAAATAACATTCTCGAGGTTCAACAAAGAAATCAACTGTAAATTTCATACCACAGCAGAGGAAATAGATGAAAGACTAAAAAGTTAATTTTGCTCCAAACAACAAAACACGGAAACATATTAACTGAAAAATACATCTGGATATATATCAAAGTGCAAGGCAATGTGATAAACTGAATTTACTGAAATGGATTTATGAACTTATCAATATGGACATTCTTTCTAGTGACAAAGACCATAACCTAAGCATGACTGACCACTTGTGAAAATTTTCCAAGTCTTCTCCACTAAGCATAGATCCAATCTTCTCATTGATTTTTATTGTTATCACAATAATACCTATATCATGCTCAGGTTCTCCACCTGACCTGTACCTTTAAGTAGTCCATCAGCTTTTTCATCATACCTCTGTCATGACATCTTAGCACTGTTCTTTAAAGTTCCCCAGGTGACCTAGGTTAGAATCCTAGCTATACCACACCATAAGTTCAAATGACCAAACCTCTCGGAGACGAAGGTTTATTCATCTATAAATTAGGATTTAGATAAGATGACATGTGAGGTCACTTCCAGTGGTAAGTCTCTGATTCTCTGTTTCAATGAGCTGCTACTCCCCTCTCCTCTCTATGTCTAGCACAGTGTCTGGCACATAGTAGGCATTTAATATGTTTGCTAGTTGATTGATAACCCTATTCAATGACCACTGAGTGACAATAATTTTTTAATTTTTTAAATTTTAATTTTAACTAATTTATTTAATTTAACAATATTATTATTTATTATTAATTAATAATTATATATGAATAATATTGATATTTGTTTAATTTTGATTTTTAAATTTGTTTTAATTTTGCAGCGACCACTATCTTCAGTGTCTGAGTCACACATTACCAATAGATTACTAGGATTAAAATGATAAGCTTTGTTTTGGGGAGAAACTTGGGGTTATTAAAAGAGCAGTGAAATTTTCTGAAATTAATATAGCCCATTATCCTGTTTATTCAGAGTCTTATCTTTTATCTATCTGTACTATCTGTCATAAATATACATACTAATAGATAAGTTCTATGGATTTTCTATCTATTGATAGAGAATAATTTGGGAAATTGTCATAATTTGAGAAATTAGAAAACTATTTTATACTTATTTCAGAAAATTTTTAGGGCTCAACAATATGCTTAAGGGTCTGCAGTATCTACAAATTATTCTTTCCCCTTTTCAAAAAACTCAGAAGCAGCTTTATATAATGAAAAGAACATTGCATATGGAATCAGGATCAATTGGAATTTGAAACTACAGTCCAACACTTACTGGTTTTCTTTGGGCAAATCACAAAATTACTTAGCTCTCTCGGAAAAGCAGGCACCATAAGTTCTCAATAAATTAATGAATTATATGACAATACATTTGTTGAATTGAAATAGGTTACTCAGGCTTTTAGAAACTTAAACAAAAGACATTGTTATTCACATTACTGTAAATTACTATTACATGTGTACAAGACAATTAAAAACATTACAAGGAATGAGAAAATTATGTTGTTATATCTATGTAGCAAAAGTGAAGGTAAAGAATTAAGTATGTTTTTTTTTAAATGTCCTACTTTAAGTAATATAGAGAGCATATAAATAAAAATCAGAGAATCAGATCTGTGGTTTCCCAAAATAAAGATAATCTGAAGATTTTTCAATTCTACTCATAGCTGGATACTTTCAAATAATTTTTTTGCAAATATTCTGCATATTAGCTCCTGTCCCCCTTATATCCAATTAATCAAATATAGACAAAAATAGAACAGGAAAAAGGCTCACATTCTTGTATGAAAACAAGTAGATTATGCAAATTCAAGAATATGATATTTGTAAATAATAAGTAGCGTTCACTTCTAAATGTAATCAGACTGGGTAGATAATAAACACTTATGTTTGAGGAGGATTACTGACTGGCAGTGAGCTGCTGGTATATGTCAGGATTATTCATCAGACTGACAGTAATATTAACCACAATCCATTTCAGTTGCTTCAGTTTATCATTTTCTGACTAATGTTAAAAAACAATGTCATTGAAGGCGGTTTAAATTAAGTGTGGGGTTAACCTATGTGTTGCAGTGCTTTAAAAACTGATATTATTAACCAAAAAACCAAATTCATTTATATATCAAAAGGACTGTAACTCTAAACAGTTGCAAATATTTTTTTTAAAGTAAAATACCTTCTTATAAGCTCCTAAATTAGATTTTCTACATAGGAACGGTAATAGTAAAAGCAAAATAAAATCTTGCAATAATCTATCATATACACAGCAGCAGCTCTTACACACACACCCATACATACCCCCTCACCCAATCCCCCATCCCATACCCACCCACCCACACCCTGTATATGTTAAACCTTCAAGTTTGTTGACCAGGAGACTTAGTAATAAATATGAATAAAGAGGAAGATATTTACATACAAAGAAACAAAATTATAATATAATTTTAAATATCTTTTTGAATTTGTACATTATTACTCTAGGATCTATCTTGAATCATGATATCATATTACCTTCCATTAAGATAACTAAATACAAGGACATTTTTATTTTTCATTTTGCATTTTGAATTTACAAGTCAGAAAGAAAATTCAAAGTTAAACCTATATCACCTAGTAAAAGTCTGAGCAATTACCGAGCAACTAAAAAATGTTCCTTTAGCCAGTGACATCTAGATGTTATACTGATTTCTGTTGTATCTGCTAAAGAACACATGAAAAGGACTGGCATTCATCAGAAACAGTACTTAAAATTTAAGAGATAAAGAAGTGTCGTCTGATCAACCACAGTTAAAAGCCAGTAGCCAATTTTAAGACAAGATGTGTGTTGGATTTTTATTAAAAGTGTAAGAGAATGCATTCCCTAAGATGCACATTTATTTTAAGTGGAAAGAGTTAGAATAATAAATGAAATCAAAGTGTTGATTTCTGCCATGAAAAACATTTTTTTAAATTATGAATTAATTCCAGAATAAACTATTGGTAAATGTTGAGGCTTATTAAAGCATAATCAGATATATACAATCTTGGTCATTCAGATCTGTTGAGACATGCTTATTTATCCTATTTAGAATATATTAAGTCAACAGAAGCTGCTAGTTAGACGCTAATCATGAAATATTTTAATATTTTGGTACTGGTATACATAAGCAAATAAATCCATAGTCTGAGACTTGAGTCAGAATTTAAAATTTAGTTTTTAAAAAGATATCAAGAGCATAATTTCCCAATATTCTGATAGTTCACATTAAAAATGAAGAGATTATATAAGGAAGTCTTATTTTACTGAGGCTCCAACTTTTTTTTTTTTTTACAATCTATGATTATATTCAGTTGACGGTGTTCTGCACATAGTGACAATTTGTAAATCTATTTATCCAACCCTAGTTCACAGGCTACTAAGTGCCTGAGGTGCTACTCAACCATTATCAATTTATGGTTTGATCTTTTATAACTACATTATTTTTCACATAGCAACTTCTGCTTGTAAGCTGTTCATCTGTTAGAACAGAAGTAATATAAAGATTTGTATAGTGCTTATCACTTTAAAAGCCCTTTCATATCTTTCCCATTTGATTACTGGGATCATAATACTCTGGGAAATAAGTAAGGTAGATTATCATTATTGTTATTTTATTGACAAGTAAACTGAGGCTCTATATTAACCTCAAGATCAAAAAATTTGTAAATGCAAAGTTCCTTTTGATGTTCTCATACTACCTTTCAAGTAATTATTAGCCTAAGTGTTAAACAGATATAGATAGAGAAATACAGATATATTTTATATCTATCTCAAATTTAGTTATAAGATAAATGTATAGACATAACTGGGAAGCAATAAGTGGTGCAATGGACAGAGGACCTGAAGTCAAGAAGATTCTGGTTCCTGAGTTCAAACTTAGTTTCAGATATTTATTGTGTGACTGTGGCCGCCTCAGTTACTCATCTGTAAAAATGAGCTAAAGAAAAAAATAACAAAGTACTCCAGTATTTTTGCCAAGAAAATCCCAAATCGTGCCACAGATCTGGACGTAATTAAAATGACTCAACAACAAACAAAAAAAGCACATACCTCCCTTACTGTTTGTATTTTTTTTTGTATATATTTTTTGTAGTTATTCTGTGTGTATATACACACACACGCATACATACATATCATATATCCCCTACATATCCAGTGTTTACATATTCATAGACAGAAATATATCTGATATATACACACAGATCTATATCCACTTAAATATAGGACAAATATTCCTTTATCTATCATATATCTCTCTTTAAAATATTAGATATAAATCATAGGAATGAAAAGTCACCTTAGACAAATCCCTGAAGTTGCTGGGCAATGTAAGATCCAACTCTTCTGATTCATAGTTAGTTAACACCCAAGGGAATACAGGATACTGATTTAAATCATTGTAGGTACGTCCTGTTAGAAGAAAAGAAAACTATTTAAAAAGGCATAGGGGAGATAGAGAAGATAAACAATTTACACCATTGGCTAGCCTTCTCTATCCTCTTGTAGATCCTACTAAAACATATCCTGAAGGATTTTCACCCCCTCACTTCTTTCTCCCCTCAGCCTCAGTCATTTGCACAAGTGATTTAGAGCTTCAGTTTCCTCACAAGCCAATTAGACAATTGGACTCCCAAGTCTCTATATTCCTTTCTAACTCTAAAATTCTCTGATTTCATGATGAGGATACATTTCATCCTTACTATTTTACCAATTTTAAATGATCCCAAATATACCTTTTACATATTTCACGGATTATATTAAAAAAAAAACCTATTTAACGCATTAAGTAAAACAATTAAATAAGCTTTTTAATCACTCAAATTATGGGTCATTTTAATAAACTCCTGCATTTATACTCTAAACCAAACATATTCATTAATTCAGTGTAAATATCTTCCCCTCACACAGCATTGCACAATTCCATTTTCCTCTCATTTTAGTAAAGCTGCTCTATGCAGCTACATATTCAAATACAAACTTAGAATTATACATTTCCAAAAGGGAAAAGAACCTTGGAAATCACTCAGAGCAAAATCTTATAAATGAAAAATCCAAGGCCAATATAAGTTAATTGATCAGCCATGATGAGCCATAGCTAAATAGTGGCAAAGACATGACAGAAATTATTCACTATATGAGCCATGTGAATATACCTTTTGGTCTACTTTAATGCATCTAAGATCATCACAGTTTGGTAACAGATAAGAGGAATCCATGACATTTATAAGTGATGCTGATGCTGAAATACTTCCATAACATAGAAATAATAACAACATCAAGAAGGATTCAAAATATGTAACAATAAATTTCCAGTTTAAGAAAGGATATATAATAGTAAAAAAAATTTATAACCTTTCTTTGCTTCCTTGCAAAGATTGCTCTTTTGTTATCTTCTGCAGTTTTTTATTTTATTCTTTTTTCCCTCTTTCATCCCCTCCATTTCCCTCAATATCATTAAGCACAAATATATTTAATAGATATATACATATATACATGTACACATACATATGTACACCCATCCACAAACCCACACATACATTTATCTATATATATACATATAGAATGACATGCATACATATCTACATCTATTCAGTCACATTGATATATTATGTATGTATACATATTTGTGTGTATATATGTATGTATATACAGATATACATATTTACCTATATGTAAGTATGTACATAAAACAATATTAGTATGGCTGACATATAATATAGATTTCTCTCCTGATTGAATGTTTAAATTTGACTTTGTCTAAGATCAATGATTACTAGCTGAATTTTTTTTATCAATTAATTTGACTCCTGCTCCTTGTTGTAATGTTTCTGTATATTTCTTCTTTCCTATCCCTGCTAACTCTTCTGCTTTGATTCTGCTCTTAATTTGCTTCCCTGTTACTTAATCCCCTCCCCCACCCATGGCAAAAACAACTCCTTTGTTGTCTTCTCTTACCTTTTGCTTTCTCCTCCCCCATCTCTTCCCACTTCTTTCTTTCTGAATTTTGAATGGTGCAATATCTTTCATGGGTATATATGTAGTGTTGCCTATTTAACCCATTCCCAATATCTCTATGTCTATTCTTCCTCTGCACTTCATTTTTATACATCTTTCTCTTGAACTATCCAATTTTGTTGATGTCGATCTTAAACATATACTATACATTTCCATGTTTAAAAAAAATTTGTCCAAGTTAATAGAATTAATTTTGGATATGTTAAATTTTTTATTGAGTTCAGGTTTGATGGAAAGAAAAGTCCTGAAAATCTGCAAGTTTGTTGAATGTCCATTTTTTTTCCAGTCAATATTTTGGATAATTTTGCTGGATATGATATTTTTGACCACAAGCCTAGTTCTTTGATTGCTGATATATATGATCCCAGGACCTGCAGTCTTTTATTGTGGCTTCTGCTAAATACTGTACAATTCTAATTGTAGTTACACCATATTGAATATTTTTTCCCCTTGTTTCTTTCAAGATTTTCTCTTTGACCTGGAGTTTCAAAATTTGGCAACAATATTTCTGTATGTTTTCCATAAGTGATCTCTTTGAGATGGTGATCAATAGATTTTTTTTTTTTTCCTATTTCTACTTTCCCCACAGGTTCTATCACTCCAGGACAATTTTCTTGAATTATTTCCTGCATTATTGTGTCAATTCTTTTTTTTGGACACAACTTTCAGATAGTTCAATTAGTTTTATATTTTCTCTTCCTGATCTGTCCTCCATATCTGCTGTTTTTCTTATGTTTCTCATTCGGTTCTATTTTTTATTCTTTATAATCTGTTTTGTTATTTCTTGGTTTCTTATAGCTTTACTAGCTTCCCCTTGCTCACTTCTAATTCTCAAAGAGTTATTTCTGTCTTTAAAACTCTGTATCTCATGATTTCAGAAAGGCCTGAAGAGACTTATATGAACTGATGCTGAGTGAAATGAGCAGGACCAGAAGATCATTATATACTTCAACAACAATATTATATGATGATCAATTCTGATGGACGTGGCCCTCTTCAACAATGAAGATGAACCAAATCAGTTCCAATAGAGCAGTAATGAACTGAACCAGCTACACCCAGGGAAAGAACTCTGGGAGATGATTATGTACCACTACATTGAATTACCAATCCCTCTATTTTTGTCCGCCTGCATTTTTGATTTCCTTCACAGGCTAATTGTACACTATTCAAAGTCTGACTCTTTTTATACAGCAAATTAACTGTATATGTATACATATACTGTATTTAACTTAGACTTTAACATATTTAACATGTATTGGTCAACCTGCCATCTGGGGGAAGGGGTGGGGGGAAAGAGGGAAAAAGTTGGAACAAAACGATTTGCACCAGTCAGTGCTGAAAAATTACCTATGCATATATCTTGTAAATAAAAAGCTATTTAAAATTTTTTTATGCAAAAGACCATGCACTATAATTTTAAATAGTGCAGAACTACTTACAATTTTTAATATTACTGATTATAGTCCATTTCAATATCTAAAATTATTTATATTACAGATATTAGAGCTGTGGAGATGAATCTCATTCTATGAAATAGTAATCATTTATTTTTACATTTATTGTTCAAGATCATCATGATAATAAAAATATTTTGACAAAAAAAACAAAAAACTCTATCTCCTTTTCTAATTGGTAAACTTTTTCCCCCCCAAAAATCTTCTTTTTCTTGGATAGTCTTTACTTTTATTTATTTATTTTTAGTTTTTTCCTCAATGTCTCTCATTTAAATTCTTTTTGAGTTCTCTAAATTCTCTTTGGGCAGGGAGCCATTTAAAGTTACTTTTTTTTACTTCAGTGTCCTCCTTTGAAGATGAAACCTGATTTTCCCTGTTCCCATAATAAGTATAATTAGGTTCTTTCTTTGCCAATACTTTTTTTTTTTTTTTTCTAATGAGGTATCAGGGCAAGCACCTCTAATTGTGCGGTGGGGGAGGAGGGTTGGTGCTTCTAGTTTCATTTCAGTTCTCCCCTCTGATGTGGAAGCCCAAACCAAAAGCTGCCCCCTTCCTCAAGTGCCTATAAGCCAGCAGCATCCCAGCCCTACTGCCTCTGCATTCACTGGATACCTGGTTCCTCCTTGCCCAGGGCTGAGGCTCTGCAGCACAGTTGGGCCTGGCATTTCCAATAAGCAGAGGTTCCCTCAATCTTCTCGGATTCACATTGCAGCCTGGGAGGTAAAAGTTTCTGCAGTTCCTACTGAGGATCCCTCCAACCCAGCTAGCCCACTGGTGCCATTTGGTATTCTGTGGAGCTAGCCTGGGGGTGTGTGCGCTTCACACTGGCTCATGCCAGTCTAGGGTCTTTCTGCAGATCTTCTTGGGTATTACCAGGAGGATTCCTGTTCTGCCTCAAGTTTTCTTGATTTTTCACTAGTCTTATGTTTGTCTTGAGGAACAAATTTTTCTGTTTGTGGGGGAAATCTGGAGAGCTTGAAATTTATCAGCTTACTTCTCCCTTAACTACATACATTTTTTTTTAATTGTTTATTTTAATAGTACATTGTTTTTCCAATTACAAGGAAAGACAGATTTCAACATTCATTTCTGGTTCCTATACACATTTTAACCATGGAAAATTCACTTGTCTGTGCTTCATCTTTTATTTTTCTTGTTCTATAGTAGAGAAGGTGATAATGAATGAATTGGCCAAAAGGAGACAAGAAGAAAGGCAAATTTGAACAATTCATTGTGAATTAGTAATCCTGAAAAATTTAGAAATTATTGTGTATAAATATGCCATTTACACAAAAGGGTTTTAATATATTTCAGGAAAGGTCTTGAATTCTAAAAGAGCATAATCTATAAAAATATTTAATATTTCTTTTCTATAAACTTATTTAATACAATCAACAAATTTCTTAAGCAATACTATGAAGAAATAATCAAGATCTTGTTAGATTTTTGGGAATTCTGCCACAATTGCTATAGTACCTTTATCACAAAATAACAAATGAGAATACCTAGAAAGAATCAGAGATAAAGAAATACAAAGTATATTCATATGATAATTTCAAGGAGAAGACATTAACCATTGCATGGATTAGAAAAAAGCATTATGGAAGAGATTATGGAAGAGATAGAGCCCAACCTCTATTTAAAAGAAAACAAGGTATTCCAAGAGAGTGCTTCCTGACCTGGGGACTCATCTGCAGAAGACGTTACATATAGAGAACTTGTTGTCCAAATAGTTTCAGTGCATATTTATTCTGCTTTGTGTACATGAGAAGTTAACAGGCCAATTGTGAGATAAATTCTCTTTGTTAAATAAACTTTTTTTTTTTTTAATTAAAGCCTTTTAATTTTCAAAAGATATGCCTGGATAATTTTTCAACATTAACCCTTGGAAAAATTTGTGTTCCAATTTCCCCCCTCCTTCCCCCTAAACCCTGCTCTAGATAGCAAGTAATCTGATATATGCCAAACATGGTCAAATATGTTAAATCTAATATATGCATACATATTTATACAATTATCTTGCTGCATAAGAAAAATCAAATCAAAAAGGAAAAAATGAAAAGAAAATAAAATGCAAGCAAACAACAACAACAAAAAGAATGAGAATGCTATGTTGTGGTCCACACTCAGTTTCCATAGGCCTCCCTCTGGGTGTAGATGATTCTCTTCAATATTGAACAATTGGAACTAGTTTGATTCATCTCACTGTTAAAGAGAGCCGCGACGATCAGAACTGATCACTGTATAATCTTGTTATTACTGTGTATAATGATCTCCTGGTTCTGCTCATTTCACTTAGCTAACATCAGTTCATGTAAGTCTCTCCAGCCCTCTCTGAGATCATCCTGCTGGTCATTTTTAACAGAACAATAATATTCCATAACATCCATATATCACAGCTTATTCAGCCATTCTCCAATTGATGGGCATCCCCTCAGTTTCCAGTTTCTAGTCACTACAAAAAGGGCTGCCACAAACATTTTTGCGCATGTGGGTCCTTTTCCCTCCTTTAAGATCTCTTTGGGATACAAGCCCTTTGACTGCTGGGTCAAAGGGTATGCACAGTTCAATAACCCTTTGAACACAGATAAACTTTTTTTTTTTTTCCAGAAAGCCTTCCATTCACTTCCCTCCAATGTGTGTGCATACACACAAGCAAATAAATAATAAATAAGCTAGCAATTATATTATACTTACTACATGCCAAGCACTGTGATAAGTTATTTAAGAGCATAATCTCCTCTGACCCTCACAACAATCCTGTGAGATAGGAACTACTGCAATTCTCATTTTACACATGAGAAAACTGAACAAAACTGAGGTAAGGAGGTTTGCCTGGGGTTACCCATCTGATAAAGGCCTGAGGCCACACCTGAACGCATGCTCTGTAAAACCACCAGGTAGGGAAATAACAAAACAATTTCTGCTTACAAAGGCCCACACTGGATAATTCTGAATGGCTCCAGCTGGTAGAGCTGCTCTGACCTTTGCAGATTCTACATACAAAGGAATATATGCATTCCTTTAATCAACACCATTCACAATTTAGCCCAAGAGTTTTTTCTACTTTGTTCATCTTTGTTTCTATTGTCACTTTTACTTTTGTTTTTAATCTTATTTATAATATGTCAAACACATTTCCACGCATATCACTTTCCCAAATCAAAGAGCCATTCCTTATAAAAAATTTTTTTAAAAAAGAGATACAAATCAGTTCAGCAAAACTAACCAAGTCAGCAACCACATCTGTGAGTGCATGCAGTACTCCATCTTCATGGTGGGTGATCAAAGTAGTATGGAGGACTTGCACTCAGGATGCACCCTGGGTCTTCAAGCAACTTACTTGATTTCTTTCTGCCTCAGTTTCTTCACATATAAAATGGTGACGACAGCAGCTAGCTCAAAAGGTTGTTGTATGGATCAAATGAAATATTAAATGTAAAGGACTTTGAAAAGTTTAAATAACTCTGTAAAAACTGGAATCATTATTATTCCACCTTATTGAATAGAGGAAGGAAGGGAAAATTTATTCATTTAACCTTACTCAAAATAATTTATAAAGTGATGTTTTCTTGGTTCTTTTTGTGTTAAATACTATAGTCATTGTATATATAGTCTTCGTCTTTCTATTTTACTCTAGGTCAATTTATGTCTTCATGTCTTTCTCTAATTTTTTCATATTCATTGTTTATTGTAAGACATTATTATTCTGTTGTTTTTATGGTACATCATTTCTTAGAGTATGTTATTACTGATATGTTATGATTTGTTTAGTTATTCCCCAAATAATGGGCAACTGTTCTACTTTCAGTATTTTTGCTACTAAAAAGTGCTGCTACACATACATTGGTGCATATGGGACCTTTCTGTCCCTCCTCTTGCTTATGGTATATACCTGTGTCAAAGAATATAAACATTTTATCACCTTGGAGAGATGATTTCCAGATTGATTTTCAGAATAGTTGGCTCAATTCACAGTTCTATCATCATCATATTTGTGCCTACCTCATCAGTCTGTCCAACACTTTTCTATCTTTTGTTATGTTAATAGAGTTGAAGGGAAATCTCAGAGTTATTTTGATTTGTACTTCTCTTGTTATTAGCTATATGTGATTGCTAATAAGTTTCATTTCTTTTGAGAACAGATTTGGTTCACCAGGGAATGTTTCTTCTAGGATATATGGATATGTGTGAGTGGGTGTGGGTGAATTTGTGTTAATTTTGTATATTTCTTAAATATCAAACCTTAGAAGACAATAGGATATTCAAATATTTTTCTCTCTGTCAAATGTCCCTCCATAACTTTGGTAGACTTATCTTGTCCAAATGAGTTGACAGATGGTAAAGCAATTTATAAACCTTAATATATAAATATAATATATATATTAATTAATATATAAATGTAAATATAATAAGCTATATAAATGCTATGTTTTATTGTTGCTGTTTTGTTCTTCTTGTTCAGAGAATTGCTTTTCAGTGTTTAAAAATTATCTATTTTCTTTTGTGATCTATCTCTATGTCTTCTTAGTTTAGGAATTTTTTCCCCCAACAGTAAATAATAAAAAATACTCTAGCTTATTCTAATTTTCCTCTATGAAACATTAATCTACTTAGAGCTTATTGCCATTTCTCTTATAAGATAATGATTTAATTCTAATTTCTGCCAAATTATTTTCCTATTTCCCTAGAAGTTACTGTCAGAGTTCTTCCTCAAGTTGTTTATGTTTTTGACAAAAGTAAATATTGGAGTATGGAATTACCTTATTCCACTAATTTGTTTCTTTTGTATTTAAGCCAATACAAATAATTTTATGATTACTGCTCTAATATAACTGGAAATATGAAAGTGATACTCCCTTTACATTCCTACTTATTTTCATTATTTCCTTTAATATCCTAGATCTTCTACTTCTCCAAATAAATTCTGATATTATCTTATCTAGCTGTATCAGTACTACTTTGGTAGTTTGGTTTTTATACCATGAAACCTGTAAATCAATTTCGGTGGCACTGGCATTTTCCTTGACACAATCACATATTTTTCTTTCTATTCAAGTTCTTAAAAGTCTTTTGTCATATCAGGTCTCATAGACCTTGTTCAAAAATTTCTTGTAATTCTTGTTACTTTTAGGAAAAAAATAAACAAATTCTAAGCAATGAATTTAAGAACTTCCACAATATGGCTCTGCTCTACTTTTCCTTATTTATTGTACATTGTTTCACTAAATTCAAAATGTCTCTTTGCATTCACTAAGCCAGATACCATTTTCTACTTTATCTCTTTTTTTCGAAACCATTTTTTATCTATAGCGATCAGCTCAGATGCCAATTCTTCTATGCAGGTTTCCTACATAGTAAGAATGTTAATATCTCATATCGCATATAAGTGCCCAAGGGCAGGGAAAGTATCATTCTTTTTCTTTGATTCCTCAGAACCTAATCCACTCATTTGTGCAGTTAATATTTGATATATTTGTTTATGTATACATATACATATATGTGTGTTTGTGTGTATGTGTGTGTGTGTGTGTGTGTGTATGGCCAGCAAGATAGCACAGTGGATAAAACACTAGACCTGGAGTCAGTAGAACCTGAGTTCAAATATGGTCTCAAGACATATACCAGCTGGCCTGGTAACTCTGCCTTAGTTTTCTCATCTGTAAAATGAGCTAAATAAGGAAATGGCAAACCAGTTGAGTTTATGCCAAGTTTTAGTTTCCTTAAAAAGAATCTCAAAGTATTCAAGGTTTGACTTTCGAGAAAAATAAGGAAGAAAAAAAATCAGGCTGAAAAGTTCTTAGAAAGTTTAACCCGGATATGGAAAGATGTAATGACTGCGTATTTTAAAATCAGCCGGAGTCAGGAATTCAGGTTAAGAGAAAATCTTCAATCTTTATTCTCAGTAGAGGTGAAGAAGGATCAGAGGTGAAGAAGGATCGGAGGTGAAGGGGAGATAGTGATAGCAATGTATGGAGCTGAGTCAAGAAGCCAGCCAGACCAGAAGCCAGCCAGCCTTCTCTTTCAGCTCCTCTCTCCGCTCCTCTGCCTCCACCTACCAAAATCATCATTTCCTATACAACACATCAGGACTTGCACAGAGAGTAGGCAGGGCCATTCTTTCTCCAAGCATATATATCAATAGAGTATGGTCCAATTACTATTTAGCCTGACGTGCATCAACTCGAGCTTCAGACCATTACAGAAAGATATGAAATTAGAAGGATACAGAGGTCACAGTGGCCAAATCTGACCAGATGAGCTCTTCAATCTACCTGACCACATCTCTCACTCCCCTTCCTTCTTGACCTTCTAGTTGTGCTGCAATGAGCTAGCAACCTCATTGCAAAAAATAATTCAAGTCACTCTTATCACTGTAGTATTATAAACAAGTCAATATATGGGTCTGCAATACCTGCAACAGTGTTGAGAAACATCAAGTATTCAAAATTAGAAATCTCCCGGTGTTGCCATCGTTGAGTCATACTCGAAGCTTTAAAAATTTGACGTGGATTTGCTAATGAAATACGCCTACAAAGAAAAAATGATCATCATCCACTCTAATAATCATCCCAAACTGCTCAAATTATTTACGTTAATTTTGAAATTTTTAAAAAAATGTCCTTGTCTAGTTAATATTAACACTAACAAAAGAAAGGTTAGACAAATAATTAGGGGACAGGTGCTTTAATATATTCTATTTCTTCTGGTAAAATGTCATTTAAAAAAACAAAAACAAAAAGCCATTAAGATACTCAGTTTTACATAATGAAATCTTTTTTTTTGCAAAATGTTTTTTCAAGTGCTGATACCATGGATTTTATTAAATTACAATTTAGTGTAAAAGATGTGTTCACATGTTCTTATCAATTTAAGTCACCCTCCTATGGAAAAAAAAAATTTCCCCTTAGTTTATTATTTATATGTAGTAACTATAATTCAATACCTAGAGTAGAGAGGTCATTATAAAATGATAATTTTTGTATCTCCAATGCATTAAGAATATGAGAGTAACTACTGAGAGAAAGATAGTAGGCTTACTGAGCATTCTGAATGTTCATCTAACTTCACAGTATGTAAGAGCCAGAAGTGATCAAAGAATCACTGAATCCAAAACCCTCATTTTTTCATTAAGTAAGTAGAAACCCATTAAGCCGAAGTGACTTTCAAGGCTACACAGCAGAGCTGGAGGTAGAGTCCAAGTTTCTCAATTTCTAATCTGTTATATTACACATCAAAAATATTGCCTCTTCTTTCAACATTCAGAAATAGGCTCTAGGAACCAGGGCTGTAGTAATAGAAGTAATGTTTAAGCCAGTTTAAAAGGTTATGCTTTGGACATTAGGTTTTGCTTAATATTTGAAGTTTCTAAGTAGTTAGTTGTCACTGCCTGAAATTGGAATTGATTCAGGGAACCTTGTCCTTGGCCTCAGGAGTTTCTTTTTAAGAAACTGTATGAGAACTACAAACTCTTTTTAAATATGGATTTAATATTGATATCATTTCACACTGAAAGGGACTAGGAAAAGAAAGAGAAGAGTGATTTTAAATTAATATTGATCAAATGAAATAAAACAAAATACATTTATAAATCTATGCTTTAAGTATATAATACTTAAAACTGTCAAAACCTTATTTAATTACTTATATAAATGCACCTTTTCTTAAACATGTGATTTTCATAAATTGGGTATTTTTAAGTGTCATAGAAAAATATTTTAAGTATTCTATAAGTGATGTTCAAAGCAATTCTTTTTTATTAAAGATATAATTTTATACAAGATGATTTATGTTGTAAATATGGATCTTTGAATGTGGTATTAATGGGGGAATGTTTTTGTTTTTACAACATGGCTAAAGCAAACAACATTTGAGAATTTTTATGTTGAGAATAAAGATTTCTGGGATAGCTAGGTGGTACAGTGTATAGAGCACCAGCCCTGAGTTCAAATCTGGCCTCAGACACTTAACACTTCCTGTCTGTGTGACCCTAGGCAAGTCACTTAAACCCAATTGCCCCAGTCCCCCCCAAAAAAAAAGAATAAAGATTTCTCTCATTAAGGGCAACTATAATTATTCTCCCCATATTTGTGAAAATATTAATTCATTAGCAAGTATCTCTTTGCTATCTTCAAAGTTCTGTATTCATAGAAATACAACTATAGGAACACAGCAGTGATGTTCCCAGATCGACTATATTTCTCCCCTAACATTTTATATGAGGACCTTTTATTCTTCCTCTGTCCTGGTTTGTTTTCTATAAAATAGTACTGTTGCTGTTCCTTTACTTCAGAAGTGAACTGACTTCAAAGACTAACAAAGGCAATTGAAAGATTATCATTAAAACTCTGTCTTCATAAAACATTATCAAAAGCTATTACAATGTCTTCAAGCATAGTACACTACCTGGTTTGCGGCAACCCAAAACTGGTTCCAATGCCAACACGAGGTAAGCAATTGACCACTTTCTTTACTGTAGCAGGATCTGGAAAGTTGAACATTACTGCAACTACAAACAAAAAAAGTTTGGAACATGTCTTCTTAGTTGCATCTCTTAGATTATGAAACCTACTCTATTGTTCCACAATTTATAGCAAATCAAGCATGTCTAGACCAGGCATTATTTCCATTTTACTTATAAACTCTTCTCAGACACATTTCGTCCTCTAAACACTGTCAGGAATCTCAGCAACTGTTGTCTTGTTAACATTAACATGAAGCTGAAGTTCTCTAGTATACTATATGAATAAAGAAAATGTCAGCATGTCATGATCTCTTCCTCTAGATTTCCAGGATCAGCCTTTTAAAAGAAAAGCATTTAAACTAAATGAGTGAAAACAAATATAAGTTCAGCTGGGAAATTAACATGTTACTTTTACTTATAATGGAGTCTAGTTTTCAAGCATGGATTTTATTTATTATGGAAGTATATTCACTATTACTTCATACATCCAAAGCAATGTGATCTTAAAGCAAATTAGCTTTCTGTGACTAAAAATAAAAAAATTTAATTTTTCTCATAAGTTCTAATAATTTCTTCTGGAAATGAGTACACATTTATGGAATTCAGAGGAACTTAATTTTAATGTATATACTCATCACATCCCACGTGTACATCTTAATTAATTATGGCTATTAATATGTGTTTAAATGTCTTCTTCAAAAAAAATTTAGGCCCAGATTAAAATATCATTATTCATATGCAGGTCAATTTTTAAACAAAGTCACAAGGACAAATTAAAAATGTCTTAATTTGATCATCACAGAATTTAGCTTTAAGAAAACAAAAGTCATGCAGATTCATGTGAGAAAGATCAGAAATCTTCAACTTCACAAAAAATATATCTAGTTTGAGAAATTATACGAAATAACGAAATTTCACACGTCATCCCAGCAACAAGTTTATGGAGAATGGAATTCTTTATTGAGTGCCTATAACTCTTTGACCTTAAAATTTAAGGTCATATGAGAGACAAACACACTATCATGAAATACACAATAAAGAAGACTACCTAGAGCAGAAATGGGGTAAATGAAACAGACAAACAAACATATAAAGCAAGAGAATATACAAAATTTCTCAAAAGCAGAAAATGAACAAGTCCATATAAGTTATAAATACAGTCAAAGATAAATTCCTTTGAAACAAATGAAATGCAAATTGTTATAAAAATATGAAAGAATTCACTATTTAAGAGAGCCATGTCTATATGATTTTTAAAAAGCAGAAACAAATAAAAAGCAAGAAAATTTGCTTACAAAGGAAATTTGTCTAAAATGAACATCTGAACTTAGGAAAAAAGATGAAATATTCTTATAAATTTTTTTAAGTTATAAAAAAATGTGGAGTATGTTAGGAGGAAATACAACATTTTATGGTCTAAAAAACATTTTATGGCCTATGATCTAAAAAAGTGAGAGCTATCTTACTTTAAGACACTACTTTCTTTAATATTCCTTTCTAAGACACCACTCATACACTGAGACAGTTTCCCTCCTGATTCCCATCTTGCCTGCTCTCTGTGTCTTAATGGATTTTACCAAGCTCCATTCTAAACCCACAAAATGAATTTTAATTCCACTTTGAAGAATGATGTAATAGAAAACAACCAAGAATAATCCAGTACTATCTGCTGATAGCATCTTCTTATAAAGTACTGGATTGACAGGAGATAAATGTGTCATTTGCTTCCCAAAAATATGTAGGATTCATTCCAGGAGGAATTTAAACATCAAAGAAATGGGAATAATAACAAAATGACATTGTTATATTCCTCTATCTCTCCACTGATTCAAAGCTCTATTTTTTTAATATGGTAAACAAAAAAATAGAGAGAGACATAGAACTAGGCATAAAAGTATGGTAGATAAAAATCAAAATTCCAGTGAGATATATAGTTCTATTATATTAGTTGTTTATATATTAATATATTTTATAATTGTGTTCAAATATATTTCCTCTAGGGGAAAACTATAAATGAACTCAAAGATGAAAAAAACAGAATGGGAAAATCACAGGATGGTATATAAAAGTGGTTGTCACCAAGGGAGAGTTTAGAGTATAAGAAAAGAAATTCCCATTAAAGTGGGAAAGCAACAATGATTCTTTTTGTATAAACTTCTTCAAAAAATGAGCTATTTTAATATATAAAAATTACACTTGTAACTATGAGTTTTGAGCAATATGATATTACCTCTGTTTGCCATGAAGATCTCTAGCGCTGTATTCTGCAGAAGATAGCGCCTGGAAAATATTGATCGAATTTCTGTGAACAACCATTTTCCATGCAGTCCTTCAGTATATGCCAGAATCTAAATACAAGAGGAGTAAAGAGAAAGAGATAGGACAATTTTAATCATGACAAGCAAGTGACTGATCAAAGAATCATTTATATATAAATGATTTTACATAATACTGTTTAAAGATAGTATCATTTTACAGAGAAACAGATTTGACATATATGAACTATAGTCATTTCTATAAACAGGCATTCAGATACATATCAAATGAACAAATTATATAATAAGAGTCATCTGAGTTGGAAAGAACCTCAAAAATCAACTAGTTCAACCTGTTCCTGAATAAGATTACCCTTTGTAACATCCCTCATTAATAATCCAATCCAATTATAAGAGTTCTTGAAGAACTCCAGTGAGTGACAGACTACTCCTTACTATTTTGTAAAGATGATCTATGATATCTGTGGATAGTTCTAATTGTTTAGAAAGTTGTTGAGATTAAAAAAAAGAAAGAAACAAAAAAAACTGGAGCATCCCATTCCACCTGCAACATTACTAATCATGTGGGTATGGGTGTATGTAAACTTGTGTTTTAAAAAAGATGGTGGGGGCAGCTAGGTGGTGCAGTAGATAGAGCACCAGCCCCTGAAGTCATGAGGACCTGAGTTCAAATTTGGCCTCACATACTTAACACTTCCTAGCTGTGTAATCCTGGGCAAGTCACTTAACCCCAAATGCCTCGGGGGAAAAGAAAAAAGAAGTGGTAATAAATAACCATCAATAAAATATTTAACCTGGAGTTTTTAAATAATTAGAAACTTTGTAGCTTCCAATAAAAAAGTCTTCATCATATTTTGATAATTTTTTTTTTTTTTTTTACTTTCTAGTAAATATAACCTTTGTCATCAACTTCATGGTTACCAAGAAACACAGAATAACAAAAAGAGTATTGAGCACAGATCCAATTTCAGTTCAACCACACATTTATAATGTAAAAAGAAACACTTTTCTTTCAGTAAACCTTAATTCTATAAAAATACATAAAAATGCTAAATTCACCATTTAAGCAATATCTATTCTAATAAAAGGTTAAGCATTTTTGAGTTAATGCCTACTACAAACCTGCAAATGAACTCCAGCAAAATCTCTCTATGAAGTGACTGTCAGAGTAACTTGTTACAATTATTGTCATTCCATGTGACAGACACAGATGCTTAGTCTGACTTGACAAACTAATTCCATCTTTAGTCCTATGCTATCTGGTTGCTTAAGTTTGGTTTTTTCATTTCAAAGTTTAATTATGAAGTTGTTAAGGGACAAATATGCTAGTTTCTTTCCCAATCCCATTATTTATCATTACATAGCCTAAAAGATTTAGATAGGTCACAAATGCATGCTTACCACTAACACCAGAAACCAATGCTTTGCAGGAATATAATTAAAAAGCTTGGGTGCAAAAACCTTTATATAGGATGCCCAAGGAATGGAACATAGGCTACATCCCTCAAGTTATCTCATTTTCAAAATTAAAAACTAAATTCACTTATGAAGCTGCAATAGGAGAGAAAAAGAGTTTATACAAAGAGAAGGAAACTGTACTACTCCAAGTACATAATGTTCTGTCCTTTCATCAGTATTCTCTAATTCCCTAAGGCCTAATTAGCTACCTATAACTTTTACATAATGCTTAACATGTGTCGGAAGTGCTAATACTTTACATTTATTATCTCATTTGATCCCCACAACAGCCCTGAAAGATAGATGCTGATGCTATTAACTACCTTTTACACAGGTATAAACTGAGTCCAAGGGAGATTACATGAGTTTACCAGGGCCACACAGCAAGTATCTGAAGTCAGATTTGAACTCGGATCGTCCTAACTCCAGGCCTGTACCATGACTGAATAAAATGAATTTCCAAATCTTTCACCATTATGTCCTACCAAAAACTATGTCCAAAAGATAAGAGACAGTTATGAGGTAAAAGAATCATTTAAACTCTTGGTTCTTTTTCTTTATAATCAAGCTCAAATCAAGTTTAAACATGAATAAATTAACACAAAAATTTTAATTTAATTAGAAAAATAGAAACAAAATATATAAGCTTGAAGATAAAGATAACTTAGCCAATATTAGAACAGTAATTTATGTAACTGAGAATTATAGAATTTTACAGCTGGAAGTAACCTTAAACTAGTAAGATCCTTTCATTTTACAGATACTATGTTGGTGGGTGAGGAGATGGGGGATGGTGGGAGAGATATCAAATGCATTTCCTAAAAGCACACAATAGATCTGTGGGAGATCATTTACTGTAACTGACTAGAATTTAGTATTTATTTAATGGAAAGCTCCTTAAGAGTAGAGCTTATCTTAAGGTCTCCTTCAGAACCTAAGGGAGAATTTCTTCAGTATCTAGTAGGTTCTTAAACATTTATTTGAATCCAAATCTCTAGAATCTCACACATTCCACAGAGCTATATACATATTTCCTTAAAATGGTTGGAGCCAACATGAGAAATTCTTAAGTAACTCAAACACTGCTAGCCAGAAACCTTAATTAATCAGATTCATTTTTATTTTCAGGACAAAGTAAAATCACAAGATATAAAATGATACAAGGATTTATTATTTTTAACAGAACAGCAATAAAAAAATTGGTTTCCAAAGTGTGGGCTGGGGAACTCAGGGGCCTCTAAGAACTTTTGAGAGGCCTAAAGAGGTCAAACTATTTTCATAATGATATAATTTCTAAACAGTTCTAGGGAGAGAAGGCCTAAGAGTTAGAGAAGAGCTAGTCAAGTGTTATTTCCAGTGGTCAGCTTACATTCTCCCAGATCTGCTTTACCTTTTACACCATAGTTTTTTATCCAATGAAAAACTGATGTGCATTTAATTCAATTATTAAACAAAAATATACAGACTGCTCATTATTATGAGAAAAACTCTGAAATGCTGCAAAGCCCATGGTCATCAAATAGAAATTATGTTGTACTCAGTACATTCTTACTAAGGTATGAAAGCATAATATATTTCAGGAAAGTTTTCAACAAAAATTGAAATGTAAAGAGTTTCAACAAAAATTGAAATGTAAAGAGTTTGCTTCTTAATTTTTAATTAGAAAATTAATTAGAAACTTTAACTAATGAGGCCACATATTTCAAACATGCTAGTAATAATAATTCAAAGTTGTAATGCTCTAAACATAATTACACACTGCAAGTCAAAACACTAAATGTTGTTTGATATACACCAAATATTGAACTTTCAAAGCTATATGGTAGTTTTAGCACAAAAAGACTATTGATGGTATATGAATTTATCTCTTTACCTTAATAAGACTAGTTTAGATTTTTTTTTTTTAATTGTGGAAAATTCTCCATTCATTAAAAAAAAAAAAAAAAAGCACAAAATCTTACGGAAAAATGTATGTTAACAGAGTTTGAAATAGAAAACAAAGCCTTTTTTAATAGAGGCATGTTTCTGATATAATAACAGTTTTTGAAAGTATTCATTAAGAAAAGGTATCAATACAGAAAAGCAGCTGAGGCCTAGCTAAGCAAAGCTTCATTTCTTCTTGGAATAGTATCTGCCTGGTCTATAGCTTCACTTCAAAGTCTCTGGAGTTCAATTAAAACTGGATTAGGTGGAAGCAGACCCTTCTTTGGGACTTTCTGTTCTCTAAAACTCCACATATACTGACAGCACCCTAGACAGAGGTCTAGCCCTCCAATGAACCAGTTGCTATGGAAACTGCATCATTACCACTGCTCCGCACTTAACACACCAAGTATAGTACTTCCAAAGATACAGCTCAGAGCACTCTCCCTGAATGTTTATCACTTTTTGTTTTTATTAATACCTGAACTCAACTTCCTTTGTTTCAATGGTTCAGCAAAACTGTCTTCTGAACTAATTAAGTTTGGGAAGAGGTTATTTTTAAATGAATATTTTTTTATAATTAAGTAAGGTTATATTATTCTTTGTTCCTTGAAATTTCCATCTGAGAATTAAGACTTCTAAAATAGAGATAAATTATCTTGAAATACAGAAACATGTCTTTCATTCATACAGATCAAATAACATTCAGATAATGAAGGGCCTTCCTTACCCTGTTACACTTGTTACAATGTAACAAAAATTCAGCCTTCTGTTTTTCTTGATTATAATTTTGTGAGTTAATAAACTGTGCAAACCACATTATATTTATTATGTTTTGTTTTTCTAATCTCAAAAAATAGCAACAGCAAATACTACTACTATCACTTTACTGACATTGTTTAAAAGGTTTTTTTAAAATTACAATATATCTTAATGAAGTTACAAAAATAAATAGGATGATTATATATTTAGATCTTCTGAGAACAAAATAAAACAAAAAATATGCAATCTCTTCACTGAATTCTGCCTAGCTATGATAGTGATTCTACTGAAGTATATTAGTGCTTAATGCAAGAGCCTAAAATACTTCCTCCACCCAAGCTTTGTATTTTTTCCTTTCTACAACTCCAAATTCTGAAGAATCTGCCAATAATAGGAAATTCAAACTAACCATATCTTTGCAATTTCTTAGTAACATCATTAATAAATTATTTTCACATATTAGAAGATGAACCAAAAAGTAGATACACTATCTGAGACTTCAAGCAAAACACATAGTCCCATGTCCTAGCCATGCCATTTTCTTGGATATGCACTGGGAATAACTGAATATCTACAGATCATATTTATGATGTACAAACCTTAAAGTTAAATGAAATATGTAAAACCTGGCTTGCCAGTTAGATGCTTATTTTATATTGGAAATAGTTTATATTCTTTTACAAGTATATATCAAAAATTATGTGAGTAATCCATACTTATTTATAATAATTATGATTTGACAATCTTAATTAAAGATGCTTCAATCAAACATTTACCTTGAATAACTCTATCATGGACTGAAAAGTAAATCGGATTTTAGAATTTGCCACATACAATTGTATTTGAAATAATCTTAACAGTAATCTAATAATCACAAATTTCAGATTTTCTTCAGTATTTACAGAAATATGCAATCATTTATCACATGATATTAGTTTAAAATTTTAAAAAATGTTTTAAAAAGGAAAAAATGTTTTCTGAACATCAGGCATAACTGGAAAATTCTAGGTAATGATTCTGTTATTAAATATATTGTCTTAAGCTTTGAAGGTCTTCCCAGATTTTGTAGTTCTGCTTTATGAATCCCTCAGAAAAAAATCAAACCCACCCAAACTGGAAGTTAGGAATTGACAGGAGGAAGAAGTATCTTTTAAAATTAATTATCAAATATTTACTTCATAATTCTTCATCCATGCACTCAATTTTTCCGCCCACTGCTTACTGGTACTATGGTGTGGAATAGTATTCTCCTTAGTATTTTCATGGGTGACAAATTCAATTAAACATATTCATTACTCTAATGTTCCACTTGGCAGTTTTAGCCACGATGAAGAATTAAAAATATATAAATAAAATGCTATGTGACCTTTGTATTGATCGGGCTAAAATGGCTTTAAGCTTGGCTATGGATGATGGGGACTTTAGGGTGGAAAAGCACACACACATAGTCTTATGTTTTCTCTTCCAATTACTGGAGGAGATGATAAAACCACAGCAAATGATGTATCAGCTCATTTTATCTTATCGCTTTGGGGCTAGGTGACAATGAAGTTCATATTTCACTGGCTCCCATTGAAGATTGTGAAAATTACTTGCCCTCATGACCTGAAATTTCACTAGAAGACAGAAATTTCTCTTCTGCAAAGTAATGCAATTTTTCAGATGTCAACCTTTAGCCCAGCTTTAAAAATTAATTTCATTTATATTAACCAATGATATTGATATTTTCACAGAACACACTTTGATACATGAAGCACTGACTGGCAAATTGATGTTGCTTTAGATGGGTAAAACTATTTTATTTTAAGCCGCTGTGGCAGACAGATTTACTGCAAACTGAAATTCCTATTTCATAATGTAATATTTGTGCTAGCTTGATGCACCTTTAAGTCCCTGGCCTGTAAATAATTCAAAACCTCTTTAGCTAGTTCTTTCTATTTTATTTCCAATTTTATTCAGTCAGAAAATGTTCTGCATTGTAAATGATATAACCAGAGAAGCCATTTTTCTTTAATTAACATTTCATATGTATGAGCCAAAACTGAATAAGCTCTGAAGTGGAAGGTTTCCTTGTCTTCTTAGGTTATAATAAAACAGTAGTAGCTCTACTCATATAAGTCAGTTTCAACTTTGCCTATCTTTACCAACACTATATGTGCTGCCAACTGAAAAGAAATAAAAAGTCAAAATACAGAATCTACTACAGACGGATGTTAGGGAAAAGGAACAATGTCTACTTTTATTTCTGTTTTTGCTGTATAAGACAAAGAGAACGGTTTAGAATCTTTTCTTCACCTTATCTTAGTTAAATTTGCAAAGCAATATTCCATTTGACTAAAATGAAACTGTTGTACTGAAAAATAGATCTGTGTTTTTTTAGCTTAAAAAATATTGAGTACTTAGTCATATGGCCAATTTTATCCTGAACAAAGAATGAAAGAATTCTGTTTCATCTTTGTTCAAGGTGCCACAGAGAATCAAAAACTAATAAAGTGGTCATAAGCATTTTGAAAAGCATGCATATGTAAAACTTAGGAGAAAGAAAATATCTCTAAATGTGCCACACTTAACTGTACATTATCTTTATTTCAGTGAGTAATATCAAACTGACTCTTGTGACAATTTGACAACACTGTCATTAACCTGTGGTATTTCATTTTAGTAATTTATTTAAACATAAACATGCACAGAGCTTCATAATTTATGCATTAGTCTATAGTCTTTGAAATTAGTAAAGTAAATCATAGAAGCAGAAGCTGATTCCTACTGTAGCATCCTTTCACTATTCACTATATTTTCTCTTTTCTTACATATGCAAAATACAAATAAATGCCTCATGGATCACATATGTATAGCTAGAGGCAGCTGTGTGGTACATTGGTAGAACAATGGAAAGTTAGCCAAACTAGAATTGGGAAGGACTGAGTTCAAATCCAGCTCAACACACCTATTCCTTGTGTGTTAGAGATATCACTTAGCCTCTGAAGGCCTTAGTTTCATTATCTGAAAAATGGGGAGGATAATAATAGAACCTACTTTCCAGAGTTACTGTGAGGATAAAAAATGAGATAGTTGAAAATCCCTTTGAAAATTTGAAGTATTATATAAAAGAAAGCTATCATCATCATCATCATCATCACCACCATCATTATTACAGTTCATTTATTTTGCCAACATTTATTAAACTCTTACTATTCAAAGTGTTCTAGTAGGCACTGAGGGACAACCAAGGACAGAAAGCCTAGGACCCAAGTCTTCTGATTGCTAGACTACACATCTAACATGCCCTCATTCCTCATCTTCTCTGAACAACTGAAATTCTTTTCTTCCTTCAAAATCTGTTCAGGTGACACTCCTTTTATGAAATTTTTCCTAGTTCCTCAGTTAAAAGTGTTATCTCCTTTCCCAAATTTTCCATTTCTGGAGGTTATAATCTGAGTTCAAGCCCTACCTGGAAGTCAAGGCAAGTTTCCACCCACTACCTTTCTACACAATGTACCTGGCTTCCAGAAAACCAAGGCTCAGGTTTTGCTTCTGACCCATACTGGTGGTATGAGCCTAAGCAAGGTCAGCAACCACAAACAATCCTCTAAGACTTCAAGAGGTAAAACAGCTGCAAATCTATGTTCATGGACAGAGCTTCCTCATCTGCCACACCCTGAGAACTAGTCTCCCACGGCTGTTTTGAGGTTCCAATAAGATAAGAGTTTAGTTAAAGCACTTTGCATTTGGGCTAGCTAATGTCAGTATTATTTTAAGCTTGCATCTGGCCCTATCCTATCTCCCCCTACACTTGTGGGTACCTATGCCCTTTTATACTTCAAGAAACTGAAAACTTCCTATATATAAAGATGGTGGTTATTCATCCTTAGGTTTCCAGGGCCTAGCATGGAGCTTTATATAAAAGTACTTAATCAAGGTAGCTTAACTTGAATTAATATCGCTACTAATAACAACTTCAGTTCACAAATCAGTTCAGTTATGGTTTATCAGAAAACATTTTTTTCTAATAAGCCTGAAATTCTGTAAATAAAGCACCATACTTTGAATGAAACTTAAGCAAGGTTTTAGAACAATGACTTTAATAACTGGTTTCGGTGAATTTATAATCTAAAGTGGATACATTAACACACTCAGAAGAATTCAAGCAAGAAATAAGGAAACCAAAGCGTATATTATGGTGGTGGTGTTATTGTTGAATCAGATTCAAGAGACAAATTAGTGAGAGGGAGGATTCTGGGAAGATGGAAGAGTAGGTTGGTAAATTTCAAGCTCTTCAGATTTTCCCCACAAATAGAACAAATTTGCACCTCAGAATAGACTGGTGAAAAATCAAGACGACTTGGGGCAGAAAAGGGGTCTTCCCAATAGAGTCTAGAAAGACTGGAAGAAAGATCCCCAATGGAGATAAACCGATTTTAAGGACAGACACCTCTGGGTTATTAACTCCTGGAAACATCAAGTGGGGAGCCCTGGGGTGAGCTAGATGTGGCTGGAGCCTCAGTAGGAACTACAGACATTTTCACCTCTAGGACAGTTTGTAGAGTTGGGCTCTGAGTCAGGGAGGACTTAGGGAATCTTGGCTGATTGAGAATACCAGGCCCAGCTATGCTGCTGAGATGGCCCTGGGTGAGAAGGAACTAGCATCCAGTGAGTGCAGAGGCAGGGGGAGCAGGGATGCTGCAAACTGGGCATTTGAAGGAGGATGGAGCTCTTGATTTAGGGATCCAGGTCAGAAGAGAGAGCTGAAGAGAAGCCAAAGGTATCATCCTCTCCACTTCACAATTAGAGATACTTACATTTAATACCTCTTATTTTAAAAAAAAATGAACCTCAACACTGAAACATGTTATGAGGAAAAGGGAAGACCAGGGTTCTTCAGAGAAGGATATTTTAGTGTAAAGAAAAAAAAAAAGCTTCTACCCCAAAGAATTATGTGAAAATGACTCCCCTTCCAAAGATAATTTGTAGAACTCAAAAAAGAATTTAAAAATCAAATGAGACATTGCTGAAAAACAAAAAATAAAATAAAGTAAAAACCATCCAAGAAAAACAAAAGGATCATTAAAAAAATTAGTAGAAAAAGAAGTAAAGGCTCAAATATGGAAATAATTCTTTTAAAATTAGAATTGGGCAAGGGGAAGTCAGTGAAGCTACGAAAGACCAAGAAATAACAAAACAGATTATAAAGAATGGGAAAATAGAATAAAATAAGAAAATGGATCTCCAGATCTAGAAGAGAAAACATAAGAATAATTGGACTGCTAGAAAGTTGTGACCAAAAAGAGAACCTTGGCACAATAATGAAGGAAATAATGCAAGAAAATTATTCTGGAATGATAGAAAATGAGGAGAAAGTAGAAATAGAAAAAAATCCACCAATCATCACCTCAAAGAGATCCTTTGATCTCACAGGAAACTGAATACAGGAATATAATCGCCAAAAGACCAAAGAGAATATTTTGCAAGAAACAAGAAAAAAATTCAAAAAAGCTGGAGTTACAATTAGAATTATACAGGGCTTATCAGTAGCCACAATAAAAGACTGCAAGTCCTGGAATCATATCTACCAACAATCAAAAGAATTAGGCCTGAGGCCACAAATATCATAACCAGCAGAATCATCTATAATTTTAAATGAGAAAAAATGGACATTCAACGAATGTGCAGATTTTCAGGACTTTCTATCAACCAAACCTGAACTTAACAGAAAATTTAACATATAAGAACCAATATCAAAGATCAATTTTAAGGACAAACTCTTTAAATATGGGCAAATTGTTGTGTTTTTTTTTTTTTTTAACATGGCAAATGTATATCACATGTTTAAGATTCACATCAACAATAGGGTAGCTCAAAAGAAAGACTAGCAGCATTAAGATACAGGTAGTAATCAGATTATGTAAATGAGAGGCAGAAGAATAGACACTGAGGCATTAGAGGAGGGCAGGAGGGCTTGTAGTTTTGAAAATCTACTCAGATGGGGAATGGGTTAAAAAATCAACACATATACCATGAAGGGTATAGCACCCTCCAAAATCTATAAAGAAATAAGAGGGGACAGACGGACAGACAGAGAAGCAAAAGATGAGACAAGGGAGGAAGAAGACAGACAAGAAGACAAGGGATAGGGGGAAGTTAAGAAATAGCAAGGCAAGTTACAGAGCAGAATTTAATTAAAGTGGCAGCAGTAATAAGAAAGACATGTATGTGTGTGGGTGTGTGTGTGAATATTTGTGCATATGTACACATGTAGATATATATCTACATATGTACACATAAATGTCTTTTCTTAACTATAGCTTGCTTGGGAGGGGGAAGCGATCAAAGGGGGTAAAAAAGAATAAAGTAAAAATAAGGTGTGCAGTAGAGAACCAGAGAACAATTTACAAGGAAGTAAAGAAAAAATAGACATTCATGAATATAATTTTTTCTGCTAATTTATATACTTTCTTGAACATGTAATTTGTTATATATTTTGAATCCTCTCTGATGTTTTGTTGGGCACATGATAACGTTCTCTTTTGTTTTGTATTTCTTTTGTTTTTCTTTTTCTCAAATTATAGAAAAGAAAGAAAGAATGGCTTAAATAGCTAGAGAAAAAAAGGGAAAAAAATCTTAAACCTTTTATTCAACTCTGTATCCTTGGTTAATTCTGTACATTATAGAAGCAAATGGAGATTTGACTGAGTTTCTTTTTTGTGTGTATGACTTTAAGGATATAGAATTGATTTTTCCTGTTTCATTTTGCCAAAAATTTCTCTCCCCTTATTTCTTTTCATTTCACAGTCATTAAATAAACATATCTGATTCAACCAAAAGAACAAAAAAAGACTACTATTTATGTAACTGATCTGTCATAAGAGTTCCTACTACACTTATTTCTTTATGTTGATCTCCTTCTCCATACTAATGATAAGGTTACATTTCCACAACTCCCTTAGAATATGCCCTTGGGGGCACTGATAAATTAAGTGCTCTCCCCAGTTTAATCTGAGCTTTATTTTGTTCCTAACAGTCCTCCTCCACATTTGACTTCCTAAGAATATTGCAGCCTTTGTCCAAATCAATTAAATTCAAAATTTATTCCAGTATGAAGTATTGCTCCCAATTCCAGATATCAAGATATATTTTACCTGTATATGTGTGCATAATATATTTTCATATTGTCCTGTTTAGACAAAATCAGCCCTAGAAACAAAAAAGTTCTTCCTAGCTGGATGAGGACAGGAAACCTGGGGTTCCAGTATCAGTCAGTTGGCAGAACCACAGCTATAAAATAAATGAAAAAGCTTTGCCCTGGGGCACTGAAATTTAGAAGTCATTGACAGAGCTTACATGCCTTCATCATAGGAACAACTGAAGTATGCACCTATTCTGCCTCATTCCCAGTGAGTTCTCTGTGCCCACTGTTCCTCAACAAACACATCTATAGAGAATTGTTCCAAAAGGTGGATTTTGGGAGAATCTCATACTGCCTGCCTGAGGCATGAAAAATGCTATCAGTAGTCATTCTGTAGAAGCAACAGAAATAGCAGGTAAAGTAAATCAGACTTCTTCTTCAGAGCAAGGTCTTAATCTGGAGGCAAATGGCTCTTCTGGAAGTTTCCAAGCAGATAATTCCCCAACAACCTCCCCTTATGATCAGGAGAACTAAAAATGAAGTACACTGCCTGAGGCTATATTTTTCTAGGAAAAGACCACTAGGGTCTCAAGAAATCATTGCCCAGGAAGAGTATTCATGCTAAAATAGGAATTCTCCCAAAAGAAAAAAGGCTAAAGAATGGCATAGCGGTGGGTAGGGCATGAAACTGTGTGCCCTTGCCTGTCTACCTCCACCATAAATGTGGAAGGCAAAAGTGAAAGTTACTACAACAGCTTTGATCCTGAGCCTATTAAAGAAAAATGGTTGATTGTATATCTTTTTAAGAACAAGATTAAAACTTTCTCAGAAATCAGAATCCTAGCACATCCATAAGACAAAAGGATATAAAATTTATAATTCCACAGTCCTCAATGGTTGATTTTCTATCAGACCTCTGAAAATTCTTCTTGGTAAACAGAAAAGGATCAATGTTTTTAAGTTGCCAGAACTTAAAGAGAATAGTATCTTCCAGGAGATTTATACCAAAAAATTTCCAAGGTTCATGTAGAATCTATAACTTCAAGATATGACTTTAATATATAAGATTAACTGCTAAGCTTCCAACTGAGAGCACATTTGTCAGAAGCCACCTTTATTCATACATATTGATCAATTAGAGATTCTGTCTGGAAAGGCTAGTAGATTTAGATGTACACTACAATAGATTTAAATATATCCTAATAGTTTCAAGAGTTTCTATTGAAACAAGTCTGTAAAAGATTATTTGCTCTTTCAAAACAGAAAACTGCTGTTATATTCACAATGGAAAAAAGTCATCTATTATAGGCCAGGCCTCATAAACATTCCATAAACCATGGGAACTCCTTCAGATCCTGATATAAAACCATTCATAATTTGGAAGCAGATAGTCCCATGGATCATACATTAACAGCTACTTTTTGAGTAAAACTGCCTCCATAGTATTTTTTTAAAGTCTCATTCTTGAAAAACAAAAACACAGTAAATGGCACATTAATCAACTAACTTTACAAATCAGGACTTACTGAACTCTCTGATTAAAAATTATTCTTGCTTACAAATCCTTAAGTATACATTTCCAAGTTTCTCATTTGCCTCATGGAAAGAAAAAGCCCAAGCATTTAATTTAATAGTTCTCAAATGTTGTTTACAACTCTATTTTTATATCATGATACTGGAATGTATACAAAGTATTCGTGAGCCTATAAGAATCATTTACAACTAATTCATAATGAATGTTCCTGACATTAATATGCTTCTGTGACTATTGCCCTTATTTTCTATTATCTAAATTAAAGCAAAGTACAGTAAAATTTAGAATAACTACAAGGAGTAAGTGAACTAGTTTGATAGTGAAAAATCAGCATTCTAGAACACTTTTTTTAAAGTGCAGTTTGAAAATTTTTTTTACCTAGTTCAAAATACATTTGTATATATGTATATTATATCTATCTATATGTGTGTGTGTGTGTGTGTGTATCCATGAGTGTTTGCAAATGCATTTTTTATTATAACTACATTAAATAGTATATCATAGAGCTGGAAGCTAGAAGAGACTAAAGAGATCACACTTTACAAGGAGAAAAAACTGTGTCCAAAAGAGATAAAATGATTGTAAATCATTGCCTATCACATATCTAGAATTATCTAGCCAAATCTGATTTAATAGGAGATCCATGGATGGTAAGAATCTCGACCAAGATCACACAGTTAAGTTATAAGTAAGACTCAGAGGCAGGATTTAAATCCCAGGTGTCTGACTCCAAAGGCATCATTACAGTAATTAGCACCACTAGGAATTTAAATTCTAAAGCTTATAGTTTTCTCCATGCTACACAAAAGTTTTAATACAGAAGAAAATTTTAAATTCCTTAAACTTTTAAGTTTATGTTTTTTTAAACCTACGTATATGTATGTGTTACACACATAGAAACACACTAAATTATCTGATAATCACTGAATGAGTGGTTGCCTAAGTCAAACTGAAACCTGTTGAAGACCTTAATTTAAAAAGGCCAAGATCTCCCACTGCATCCAGGCCCATCCCCAGTCATCCTGATCTCTGTCTGGCCACTGGACCCAGATGGCTCTGGAGGAGAAGGTGAGACAGGTGACCTTGCCCAGACCATTTCCACTTGCTAGTCATAGCATCACCTCCCTGATATCATGGTCCTCTTCAAGAAGGAAGAATAAACAACAATAACTTCACCTCCACCTACCCAACCACCCAAATATACTCCAAAAATAACAAAAATTCACAGAGGAAGTGATTGGTTCAACTATTTTCTTGGTCAAAAATTATACCATACTACCTAAATTATCACAAACCATATCACAAACTAAAAATTAAGGATTTAAGAGGAGAAAAATCTTTTTTTTTTCCTTAAATCAGATTTAGCTCTCTAGTTAGAGAAATGCAAACTAAGACAACTCCAAGGTACCACTACACATCTCTCAGGTTGGCTAAGATAACAGGAAAAGATAATGATGAACATTGGAGAGAATGTGTGAAAACACTATGACATTGTTGGTGGAGTTGTGAACTGATCAAACCATTCTGGATAGCAATTTGGAGCTATAACCAAAGGACTATCAAAATGAACATACCCTTTTATCCAGCAGTGTCTCCATTGCATCTGTCTTCCAGAAATCATAAAAAAATGAAAAAGTACTCACATGTGCAAAAGTGAGCCCTTTTTATAGTGGCAAGGAACTGGAAACTTGAGTGGATATCCATGAGTTGGAGAATAGCTCATTAGTAGAATTACTATATTAGTACTATTTTAGTTAGTAGATTAGTAGAAAAAGTACAAGATTTGAAATCAAACAACTTGGGTTCAAATCTCAATTATGTAGTTTACTAATAGCTAAATGATCCTGAAGCAAATCATTTAATCTGTCTTGATCTCAGGTGCTTCATCTGTAAAATGAGGGGAAATGAACTTAAAAACCTGATCTCAGACCTTTTTCAATTCTAAATCAGTTTGGTCACCGCTTACATTTCCAGTTTTCTTCCAGCTTACACTGTCCCACATATTCTATACAATGAGACTGGCCCCCTTGCTATTTCTCCAACAATCCAACAAGCTGACCCTGGCCATTTTTCACTGGTGTCCCTCCAGTAGAGCCTTCCTTCAAAATCCAAGCTAAAATCCTATATTCTACAGAAAGCTTTTTCCAATTCTTCATTCTTTCCATTGAGTAATTTCTATTTATCCTATTCACAGCTTGTCAATCTCCCTCATTACACAGTGAGTTCCTTGAAGGCAATAACTATCTTTTTGCCTTTCTTGGCATTCTGCTTTTCTGCATTTAACATAGTCCCTGGCATATATTATATATATATAAGCACTTATTCAAGCATTTACTGATCTAGCGATTTAATACATTCATATCTATTAAGGTTTGGTATGTCTTATTTCAGGTTAAGATTACAAAGAATAGTTTTTTGAGTTACTGTTGAGTTGAAAGGATCACATTTGTCCTTACCAATTTTGCCCTTCCCTCCTCCAAACCAGATCATAGTCAGAATAGTCAGATATATAAGAGATTTTGATTAAAGGTCCTGTAACAACAACAACAACAACAAAATTCAGAGCTATTTTGAATAAAGGTAGCTTTTCACCAGCTCCTATGGCCCTAGACCAGTAATTAGGGTAGGGGTATAGTATTGGAACATAAATCAATCATTGTAAACAGCTTAAGCCATAAATATTAACAGGCTCCTATTTGTAGAATAAACTAAGTTATTTTATAACTTAGTTACAGGGGAGGGAGGAGGTGTGTGCAATTCCTTTTAATTAGGGGAAAGCTGATAGAACAATTCTCAGGTTGGTCTTCCAAATTTCCTTTGTGTCCTTCAAAGATGTTTTTAATGTACTTTTAACCTAGTTTTACTTATATGAAAATGGGGACAGGAGGAGGGAAGAGAAGAAGAGGAAAAGGATGGCCCTTCCCTTAAAAGAATATATTATAATTTACCTAGAAGTACCTTTTAGGAATCAAATTGGGAGATACCCTTACTCCTTGTTCACCTCCCACTGCCACTCTGTGTTGTCAAGAATCCTTAACTTAAATAGTTCAGTCACAAATTACACCTTCACATTTCATTTTTGTTTTGATAATCATGAGGAACTGGGGATTAGTGAGTAGGATGTATATAATTCAAAGGGAGATCTCTAAAATCCCTTTCAGACCTAAATAGTATGCTTCTTAGATAAAGAGCCTTCAGAACTATTTAGTTGGTAGAACCACTTCTTCTGTCCTCTAGGCTGTCCAAAATTCTCCCTTTCATCTCCCCTCCCCACCCTCAATCCCATTATAACAATTTTGCATTGACAAAAATGCAACCCAGGAATTACTATTATGTTGAATAAATGAAAGAATGTAAAAGTCAGGTACCAAATATAGTTGCCAATAAGACATGTTTGGTCTTACCCTTAGACAGCTATCATTTTATGTTTTTATGCTTTTCTATAAGTTATGCAGTGTAGGCAACCAGGGGAAAAAAACACATCCGAGGACATTCATAAACCTAATGAGAATACCGACACAGGCATCTCTGAACCTATAAGCAATTTCCAGATCTAAATAATCTATGTATAAATAGATCTAAAAGCTAACACTTGTAAAATGATTATTTGGGACATGGAACACCAAAATTAAAAAAAAACAAAAACAAAAAACCTTTTGACATAAAAATAACCAATCAATCCTTACTTATCAAGCATCAGCTATATGCCAGGCACTGTGTTGAAAGCTAAGGATAGAAGAATAAAAGTGAAATAGTTCTTATCCTCAAAGAACTTACACTCTAATGGAAGAAGTGAGACAATATAACTATTTCTGTGACACACATAATAGATAACAAATGAGTACAAAGCAGCTTTGAGAAGGAATGGACTAGCAGTGGGGGATTTAAGGAAACATTTCCTATAAAAAATGGTTCTTGAGATCAGTTCTGAACTAAACCAGGGATTTCAGGAAATGAAGGATAAAAGGGGGTGCATTCCATGTATGGGGTACAGTCAGCATAGGGAAGAGAAGGAGAGTCATGTTTGTTGAATATCAGAAAGTGCACTATGGCTGGATCAGAGTACAAAGATGGAAGTAACATGTAAAAACATAAATATAGGAAAGGTTCAAGTCATAAAGAGATTAAAATGTCAAATTAAAGAAAAAGTAGACTTTATGGGAGAGCTATAAAAACAAATGAAAGAGATGTGGTGATCAAACAATATTTAAGGAAAATTACCTTGGTTATTGTGTGGAAAATTGATTGAAGAGGGCATTGCCTTAAGAGAGTAAGCAAATGTAAGATTACTTCAACAGCCCAGGTGATGAAGATATGAACTAGAGTGATTGCCAAGTGACTGAAGGGGCATAGGTGAGAGATGTTGCAGGAACAGAAATGAGAAGATCTGCTAACTACTGGGTATGTGCCAACTGGAAGTGTGAAGTGAATTGTAGGAAGGAGTCAAGGATGATACCAAGGTTTTGAACTTATGTGACTAAAAAGACAAGTGATATACTCAACGTTAATAAGAAAACAATGAATTCCAAATTAGTGAATTCTGTTTGGGATATGGTAAATTTGAGGTGCTTACAAGACATTTGGCAATGTCCAATAAAGCAACTGGTGATCTGAAATTACAGTTGAGATAAGATTAGTGTTGGATATTTCAATTTAGGATTCATTTGTAAAAAGGTGATAATCAAATCCAAGGGAGATGATCATCTTGGGAAGAGGTCATCAAGTCAAGAGAGCACAGAAAGAAAACAAAAGAGTTCATGAGTTTACCATCTATACTTGGGATTCCCAGTGGGTGTGACAAGAACGATAAGATTATAGAATATCTAGCTAGCTCTCAGAAGAAAAAAACATCAGGTAGACCAAAGATACTTGTGCTGGATCCTAAGCTCAAATTCCTTTGACCTCCACACATTTTAGAATCCAAAGCTTCTGTGAGTTTTGAAATGTTTCTAAAGTTCTAAGTCTAAAATCTGTCAATAGGATTAGCTTGTGGGGCAGGTATAGTCATCTGAGCTTCTATGAATGAAAGACACCCAGTTTACAACAATGTCCTAGAGTGAGGAGAGTGCAGGCAACAGGCAAACCACCTGAAAAGCCTAACACTATCATTTTGTGGGGACTAGGAACAACTAACTTTATTTCTCTGACCCTGAGATTCTTCAAGACGAAATAAAAACAATATTCTCAGAGGAACCTCATTGGGTAAGGCTAAGGAAAGTGCTTTTTAAGATACAAAGCTTTACAAACATGAGCTAATATTATGTCATTTATTTGTCAGTCAAGAAATGTATCACAGAAATTCTCTTTTCTGAATGGCTTCCTCCATGAGGGGTTAATTTTTTTTTCCTTTGGAAGAGAGCTATGAGCTACTTATAAATTTGAAACAACTGTGTCTTGCTAGAAGATTTGTTTTGTAGCATATTAGATCTAAATTGAGAAATGATATTCAGAAAACTATATTTATGTTCTACATGTTTTTAGGACTATACTTCAAATCAAAATTCCTCAAGAGTTGATGACTTCCAGGGAGTTAAAAAGGCAAAAGTGAGCATTTTACCTTCATGGTCTTGCAGCAGTACCCTGTTTCAGAGCTCAAAAGATTCATTACTTTGATGATCATTTATCAGAGACTCAAGTTCAATCTATAACACCCACTGAGACAGCAAATAATTCAGCCTCAGTGACTGTGTGTGTGAAAATGGGCAGTGCCCTAGATGAATGGCTTACCTCTCTCTGACATAGATTAGGTAATCATTCAAACTAACCACGATCTCCAGACAAAGTCTGAGGAAAGGCAGGTTCACTTTGGCTGATGTTTTTGTTCTAACCGAGATTATTTCTTCCAAATACTTTGAATGCCATCCAAATAGTAGAACATTGAGTTAAAAACCAGATTAGGCAATGTAATCGTAAAGACTTTTACTGTGGGAACTGTGGGAAAAGATCAAACTAAATTACCCAACAAATAGAGGACACTCCTAAAGTGCTCTGACTTCAAATTTCCTTTAGTCTCATTAATGGACCTTGTTTTTAATATAACATCTCTATATGATGGTCCTCTTTGACCTAAAACTATGCTTATTATGAGTCCATAACCTTTTCTCTCTGTTGTGAGTCCTAACCTCATCACCTAAAGTTTTTAATTTCTTCACTGCCACTGTCAACACATTTAGAAAAAGCCTAATGATTTACTTTGAGTTCATCACTAATTCTAATTTCCCATTTGCTGAGGATAAACTAAGAATATATGATAACTGTAATTGAGACATTGATGTGTCTATGTAACTAGCAATATATTTAACAAATATAGGATAACTTAGAATGACAGAGATTCAAATTAAAAGAATTATAACACATTATTCCCTTGAATCAGGTTCATTACAGAGAAGTCATAGGGATCCTGCTAAAATTGAAAAGACTGACCCCACTAAGGAAATGAAGGTAGCAAGGGCAAGGAACATTTATGAATGGGGCAATGAGAACATTCTATGTAAAAAGGAACAAGTAAGTGAAGATAGTAACTTCATTTGCTACTTAGAAAAATAATGCCAATTCAAAATATCAAATGTCTACTATGTACAAGAGTTTTACTATAGTTCTACTCTGATACCTGGTAATGACAGTGATCCTTGGTTTACAAATGTCAAGGCAAAAAAACCAAAAAGGCTTCATGTATGAGCCTGGCATCAGACGTGCCCCATTTAAAAAGCATCTCAAATACACTCATCACCAGAACGTTGGTCAGCAAGTGATGAATTTGGCCAAAAAGAGTTAAGAATGGATAAACATTGTTGATATTATAACAAGAACAACAAAGAACACAGCACTTTAAGATATGCAAAGAGATTTACAAATATCAACTCATTTGATCCTTATAGCAACTCTGAGAAGTAGGTGCTATTAGCATCCCTATCTTATAATTACTGAAACTGAGACAAACCAAGATCACACAGCTAATAAATGTCTATGGTAGGATTTGAATTCAAGCCTTTCTGATTTTAGGATTGATACTCTATCAACTGTACAAGCTCAATTATATCACCAACATAAATGCCAACTTGGGACTCTACCACAAGTTCCCTTCAGCTAAAGCTCCCATTATAAAAGAGCCAAACTAAAATCCTCTCTTTGCAGCTATGCCATGCTATGCCAAGGAACCTCTGTCCCTTGGAATATTCTTTTCCAGTGCCACCCTTTCTTTACCCTCACCTATTTCCCTAGCCAGACTTTATGCCTCTCTCTTGGGATTTCTAACCTTACTTCCAATGCCCATAATAAAGCTCTTTTATCAATCTAGGTTTTTGGGTCTGTAAATTCTTTTACAGAGAATCTCTGGGCCACCAGAAGGGAGTCCCCAAAACTCCTTACACTTGCGCCAAATCCCAAGGGGTTTCAGGGAAGCCAAACCTCTCCATTTAGTTCCCTGAACCCAAAACCTGCCCCTAGACCTTATCCTTTAACTCCCTGATCACCAGAAACCCTAATCTCATTCTGGTTCCCTAAATCTAAACCTTATCACTATTACACTATATTATTACCCTATAGTTTTACGCTATCACGTAAAATGATACTACTTGTTGATCTTAGTAGCAAAAACAAAATTAAAAGATGTATTTTAAAATTATACATGAAAACAAAATAGAAGGAATGCCAAAGGGAATTACAGCTACCCAAGACAGCTTTGAAAGTTATGGGATGAACATATTATATATTTAAATAGAAAGACAGGCTCTACTTAAAGATGTTCAGTTTCATGTATAATCTCTTCCTGTTCTACAACATTTATTAGGAAATTTATTTATTAGGAAAAGGAAATAATGGGGACAAAATTCTGATAGAAACATTAGAAAAAAAATGCACTCAATACAGGAAATATATTTTATAAAAATGTACTTCTAGATTCAATTTTTTGACTCCCTTGTAATTTATTTAGTAATTCTTAATTACTAGCTACTTTATTTTTCAGTATATGATATTTTTACTTTGTTCCTTAAAGTACCTAGTAAAGTAACTAGTACAGTAGACAAAAGCACTGCCTCAGAGCACTTTAAATCCTGCCTCAGAAACCTACTAATTCTATGACTTGGCCAAATTATATAACTTCTCTTGGCCTCAGTTTCCTCATTTGCAAAATAGGGATAATAACACACAAAGCATTTTGAAAACCTTATAGTATACAGAGATGCTACTAACGTAACATTCTAGTAATACTGAAAACCAAGTTAAAATTTAAAAATAGGCTCAAAGTTCCATTAATAATTATATTTTTAGAAGATTAAGAAATATTTACCTTTCCTATGAATAACATGAAATGTGACATTTTGGTACAGGGCAAAAAGGTAGTAAAACACCCCATTATCATCAAGAAAAGGAGTAGAAGTTATCAGAGACTTAAATTTAACTAAATGTATTTAAAGTCCCCTTTTATAAGAACGTTGCTCCAAAAAGGGTATTTATTATATGTAAAGAAATGGAGAAATTTCAAAAGGAAATGTAAATGTACTAGAATTCAATCCATTTCCTTAAACTTAAGTTCTGTCACAATCAAGTGTTAAAGATGTTTCCCTTGATATTATTCATCATTTTAAACACAAATATGTTTATTCGGAAAAGGAAATAATGGGGACAAAATACGGATAGAAACTTTAGAGAAAAAAGTACACTCAACACAGGCAACATATTTTATTAAAATGTATTCTAAATTCAATTTTTTGACTCCTTTGCAATTATGCTTGATCTACAAAATATTATCTGTCACAATTCTGATAATCCAGAAAAGGGAGGTCTAATCCTGATTAAATCAAAGTCTAATTTGGGGGATGAGGTAGTCCTCACACAAAATTGAAAAGCAAAAGATCACAGTGACTTTATGGAAAATGTCTTATAAACTATAGATAACTGTGTAAGATGAGAAGCAGTACGGAAGCATTATGATATCCACTGATAAAAGGAGAACCTGCATCCATAAAATCAAAGATTTATCAAATACTAAGAATCTTGACAGACTAAGTTTTAGAGATCACTGAGACCTTGTGAAACTTCCTAAATGAATCCTTTATTCAATAATCCTGATGATTGGTCGTGCAATCTGTATACATCTAGTGACAGAAAAGAAACAAAAGCCAATCTAGGATGAATACAGCAGCAGCTAGATGTTATTTTTATATTGAGTCAGCATCTGCCTACATGCAACTTCCTTACATATGTCCTAAAACTCTGCCCTCTGGATCAATAGAGAACAAATCAATTCATTCCTCTCAACATGACAGCTCTTCAAATACCTGAAGACAACTATCACATCTCCTTTAAGTCTTTTCTTCTCAAGGCTAAACATCCAAATTCCCTCAATCACTCTGTATGACAAGGTTTCCAGACCCTTTACCCTGCTTTACACATACTCTAATTTGTCAACGTCCCTCTTAAAATTTGATGTCCAGAATTGAACACAATACCCCAGATGTGGTCTAACCAGCAGAAACTAGAATGATAACACCATTTCCCACAATCTAACACACAATTCTCCACAATTCTCTTGTAGTCCACGATTGTACTGTCGTTTTTAGTATTCACATCATATTATCTTACAATAAAGCTTCCAACCAACTTTTAAAAATACCTAGATCTATTTCTTATGGACTCTTTTTGCCCTGTCATTTTTCTGTCCTGTATTTATTTTTAAAAAATTAAAACTTAAATTCAGATTACATTAACTTCTATTCAATTCTATATTATTCTCAGGTATTCCATCATGAATAGATCACTTTGTAAATCTGATCTGCCTATTAATTTGATATGATTTTTACATCTCCAATCAAGTTATTGATGTAAATAATAAATAAGGAAAAGAAAAAGTCTTATGGCGCTTTCATAAAAGAATTCTCTTTAGGTTGATACTGATCAATCAAATCAATAAAAGTACAATTGTTGAACTGATTTCAAATACAACTGAACCAAAAAGAAGATTTATTAAGAACTTGATCTTTGCATTATATTGTATCTTGGTAAATCTATCCAAGCTATCATTTAACTTGAATTTTACCATCTCATTGGTAAGAATATTACAGGAGATCTTCAAATGTTTCTCTGGAATTAAGAGATACTATACAGTACTATTCTAATATCTATACTAGTGATGCTATAAAAATGAAAATATAAGATATTAAAAAGGCCAATTTGCATGTTTTTTTTTTTTCATTAACTAGACACCATGAAAGTTAATGTCAAAAGACAATATAGGAGTTTAGGCAGTGAAATTGTTCTTGAGATCACAAATGATGTTCTAAATGGATTACTTCTGCCTAATTTAGTAGTCTAGAAAAGATAAAAAGTCCAAAGGCTAACAAACAAAAAATATATAAGACTTAATACAACTTGCTTTTGTCAATCAGATATGAATCAGAATTCTTAGCATTAGGATTCATACCATATTGTTTTAAAAGCAAAGGTACATAGTCTTTTTCAGTCTCCCAGTAGCATGTTACATGGATCATAGCTTTTAAAGTGATTTTCTTTTCTATCTTTCACAAAAGAATAAGGGCACAAGACCATAAGATGTAGAGCTGTAAGGAAGCCCTGAGATGATCTAATCAATCCTAACTCATCCAAAACCCATTCCAATATTTTGTAGATGAGGAAATGAAAGTTGAAAGAGGATGTGTGACTTGCCCAAATTCACATAGCTAATAAATGTGAGTGACCACATGAAAATGTCTGACTCTAAATCCATTGTTCTTTGAATATTTGGAGTACAAAGACTTTCAATTTTGTCTTTTTATTCCCCTAGCACCTTACATAGTGCCTTACAAACAATAAATGTTTGTTAAATTCAGCAAGCTTTAATTGATGGCTCTCTAAATATGCACTGCTCCTTAAAAGAGACAAAGCTTTTTGTTGCTATTACTTTCAATATATCTTGCTGAAGTGAGGTCAGAATATCTTAAATTCGAAGTAAAGATTTTAACTAGGCTATTAGGGTTTTGCTTATTTCTGGCTTCATGACTTTAGTAAGAATTTAAATCTATAAGAAATAATACTAGTGAAATTAATCATAAATTCATTTTTTAATGATCTGAAGTAAATTTTATGAGACTTGCTTAATCCTTTTCAGGGCAAGGTATGAGGAAGTAGAAGGTAGACAGAATAAATTATTTTTACTTTAAGTGTATTTTTTTAGAATAAAATAGGATTTGTCAGGAGGTTCTTCACAAAAATACAGCTAAGGAAACCAATATAAACAGTAAAATATGTAAAAACCAAAACAGATTTTTTTTAAAAAATAGGCTGGACCCAAACAGAATACTGTAGTGATAAAGCTTACTTTTAAAAACAGTGTTCTCTTACAAATCTTAGAGTACTGTCATTTCATCTCCCTCTTGGTAGTTGATTGATTACTCCTTTTCCTTATGTTCATTAATCTCATCACCTTATCTTTTATACCACTTCATTTTAGTAGAAAGGTAATAATAAAACCCTCATCCATTATCCTTTTACTCATCTAGTCAAGCGGAAATGGTTAATAACATGCTACAAATTGAACTTCAATCACCTCATTTTCTCCTTTGTCAAATGCACATTAAAATATATTCTAAAAGTGCAATTTGTTTTACTGGAAAATTTGTGTTATATTGCTACAGACAACTAAAATTAAGTGTTTCTCAGTTTGGTTATTAAATATATCCAACTGTTCTTTTATCTATGATACTAAAACATTAACTCATTTTATTAGGGTGTAATAATACAAGAGCATTATCTCTCAGAATACAGAGACATCTAGAGTACCTAACAGTAAGTGTTATACAATAGGTCATTTATCTTAAAAAAAAAAAAAAAAAAAAAAAAAGCCCATAAAAGTGTTCATGATCATTTATGAATGGGTATATTATAGCATATGAAACTGCCCTTTATTTTTAAAAAGTTAATTTGTTTACATTCAGCCTTATCTTCAAATGCAAGCCTTATTAGAGAAGACATCTATAACTGTCACATACAATAGGATTGTATTGGTGAGTATGACAGGTGGAGGGATGGACACTAAGTAAGTGTACAAAGCATGATTTCAGCCTCTGAAACTACAACATACAAGGATCTCTTGGGGAGAGGGAACGCATATTGGGAGCTTTATCAAACTATTATTCACAACAAACAATTATGCTTTAAGCTTTCTGAATAAAATAGTCGTAACTGATTAGAAAGGTACACAGTGAATAGAGGCTAGGATTTAATGAAATCAGAGACTAATTTGCAAATACCTGGATCCAAAAAGGTAAAGAAAATCCTCTGCTAACTTTGGTATAACTCATTTACTTGTCCACATAACATGCACTTGTCCCAAATATATACGCAACATGAAACTATAGCAAGTATTGAAAAAATCTAACAGTAACTAATTGAGTAGAACTAACAAAAATAATGCTAGCAATAACAAAATTTGACATCTGGTCTACTCAAAAAGTGAAAGGCCCCAATTTAAGTGGACAATGATTTAAAACAGTTATATAGATTTTTTCCAAATTCTTTTCTTTCTCATTTTTTCTCTCTCTATATATATTATAATGTTCATATTCAATAAGTATACTCTCCCCCTTTGTGCAATTTTATATCTTCTATAAAATTGGAGAGTCTTCTAGGAAGCACAATTCTTATATGTAGCAGATACCATTTTAGCAAGAGTATTATTACATGGCAGAGTAATGTTATATTCATGAATAAATCTTTTTTTTTTTTGGTAACATGCATAAATCTTTAAAAAGCAACAATGATATAATAAACCATCAATTTGTGGTCTTTGTGGTTGTTGTTAAAGAATTGATCCATACTTATAAGTCTTAATGATGCACCAAAAGATATTTAATTCATTAGGCTTATATTTTTAACCAAAAACCAAAAAGTGACCCTGCAATACCGAGCTATAATTGAAAGGCTAGCAAGTATTGAATGAATCTATCCATACAACAATTTTTGTTTAAATCTCTAAACATATCTTTGTACAATATCAGATGTCATGATTTATAAGTAAATGAGTTCATCACTTTAATGAGGATTCAGACAAATTGGCTGCCTAATGAGAATTCAAGCTAATGTGGCAGGGTTCTGGTCCACTGCTGACAAAATCACTTTGATGAAACTGGGACAAACAGATGAAAGGCCTGTTTCTTCTGGATATTATTATTTTGTGCTAATTAGAAATAAGAAAATCAGCAGTTGTAATATATAAGGTTAAAGGTTTTTTTTAATGCTTGCAGTTTTTGTCAAATGTTTATGCTTTTATTCATCATGATTTTTCACGAACAGCTCCTACTTCTGCTATCCCTCTGGCATTCTTTATATTCACATTGCCATTACCCTCATTGAAGCCTTGCCTCACTTGCTGAAAGTCTCCTAATTGGTCCTTCTGCCTCTTTCCAATTCATCTTTATTTCTGCCTGAAGTAATCTTCCTAAAGCAGGTTTTCCAGTCATGTAATTGCCATACTCAAAAATATTTAAAAACGTTCTCCTACTACAGAAAAAAAATTCAACTTCATCTGTTTAACATATAAGCCCTTTATAATGCTTCAGCCACTTTTATAGACTTCTCTTCCAATATTGTGCTATACAAATTCTATGTTTGTTTAATGAACCTAACATCTGCCCCACACTTTCCCTCTCCACATCGATGTTTGTGCCAGAATATCTACAAGTGTTGAAAGACTTCATGATTAGGATCAAATGCCATCACCTTTATGAAGTCAGCACAGAAATTCTGGAGGCAGCTAGTGGCTAAGTACAGACGAAGCTTGTCAGAAAGTAGGCAGGTGATATCAGCATCACACTGGGCTTCAAAGACTGCAGGTGCTGCTCCTCCTTTGTTTTCAAGGACCACCAAGGACATCCTAAGTTGATGTCTTGTGAACTGAATGTAAGTGAGGCAGAGTTGCCCCAAGCCATCAGTCTCCCTGTCCTCCCAGAGCCTGGGCCCCAACGACTGGAATCTCTGCTGTCTGAACCGGTTGGGAGAGCTTCACGGGCTTTCCCACCACTGGAACAAACTCTTCTCATCAGCCCATTTTGCCGGGGGAGTCTTCCCATGCCCAGGTGGATGTCCCCTGAAATCACGCCAGGCTCCGAGGCCTGTGATTTAGCCCTTCTGAGGAGAGGCCCGGATGCTGTCAGCCAGCTTGTGACTGTGTCTTTGCAAGACCTCCAATCTAGTGGAGGGGGGGAGAGGAGGAGACGATGTCTCCTCTCACTTCATTCTACACACCTAAGGTATCACAGGTACCTCCTTGAAGAAGTTCCCTGGTTGGCGACTAGCTGTCCTGCTCCTCACCATCTGCCTCTAACTCGGACCTTATCATTCACTTTCTCTTTCCTGGGTGACCGGTCAGAGAGTCCTCATCCCCAAGACTGGTGAACACTGGGCTTGGAGCCACAGAATTCTGGGGTGTCTGCCTCCACTGCCTGAACTAGGAAACCAACCTATGCCAAGGCACTGCTTGGAGCCTCCGTTTTTTCATCTATCAAATGAGGGGCCTAGTGCAGATGAGTGGCATCTAACCCAAACAGAAAGGAGAGGAATTAAATTATATATGGAAATCCTTGTGGGGGCATATTGACTTAGTTTAAAATGCGATGTTATTTAGTTTTTCCTTATTTTGGTAAAGGTAACCAAATTACATTTTAATCCGGTTCAGACCACATTCAGGATTACTAAGGGCTGCATGTGACCTGCTGCCCTCTGTGTTGGACACCTCTGGACTACATGACCTCTTCTGTCCCCTATAGCTTCAGATCTATTGTTCTACCATGAGATGGAGCATCCCTGGCTATTGGCTGAAACCTCTGGCTGACTGCTTCCCAGAAGGGTGCTATCAGAACTGGCTAACCACAATTGCTCCTTGTCTTTGAATTTCAACATTCTACAAAGACCCTTGAGGCAATGAAAAAGAAGAAAGAAAGCCTGTAGTGAACTTGTGGGAGGACATAGTAAGAGATGCCAAGGACAGGCAGGTATGGGTAGTCTCTAATCATCCCTGGAAGGGAAGTCTGAATCCATGCGATTACAGATTCATTTGACATTTGCATCCTATGTTTGTATATTTACTGTACTTATCAAATTTTACATAACTAATACCCTTTTATTTATATATTGTAAGTTCCTTGAGTCAGGGAATAGATCCTACTCATTTTAGTATCTGGAACACAGCAGAGAAAGCTAAAATGCCACAATGGTTAGGGGCCTGAAGTCAGGAAGACTTGAATTCAAACATTTATTAGTTATGTGACCTTGGACAAAACTCTTAATCTGTTTGCTTCAGTTTTCTCAACTTCAAATTAAGGATAAGAATAGCAACAACTTTGTGGGATTACTATGAGGATAAAATGAGGTGATATTTACAAAGAGCTTAACATGCTATCTGCCACATAGTTGTATTTTATAAATGCTTATTCTTCCTTCCACTAACACACACACACACACACACACACACATGCTTACAAAACATTTGTTGAAATGAATAGTTCCCTTTTTCCATCACAATATTATAATATTTTTGGAATTAAACCTCAAAATAAAATATAGAGGAAAAAATCTAATAAGAGTCCTTTTAAAAGAATGTTGAATGTATTTTAAAGTGCTAAACATGACCCTACCCAATCTATGATATTTAATATGTTCATATTTCCCAAGTTATCTAGTGCCAAAGAAGTCTTTATGCTATAAAAAAGCAAAATTGTCATAAAAATAAAGTGCTATATATGCTATGCTTTTATAAACATATAAAGTAAGAGCTATATAGCACTATCCTCACAAACAATGACCTCACCAAATTAAATTAAAATATTTACTTTCTTTAACATGGGTACTTTACTTAAAAAAACACATGGTTATGGAATACTTGATTTTATAGCTAACACATATACTTCTTTAAGGTTTACAAAACATTTTATATCTGTTATCTCATTTGATCTTCCCAAGACATTCCTATAAATAAAGGGATTGAATGGATTAAGAAACATAACAGTTATCATTTTAGGAATTCATATTATGGATTATAGTTTGGATCAAAAAGAGAACTGGAAGTTAAGCTCAGACATCCTCTAGAGAAGATTCAAATGAATGAATACGCTGTCCCATTTAGAATACTGAGATTGAAAAGCTGAAATCAAATTATTTGGTATTCTAGATGATGCATAAATTAATAGTTAATAATGGCAAAAAATTACCATAAAGTAGTACTGCTGAAACCATCTACAGAAGATGATTTTGTCAGCCTTGATAAAGAACCACTCACATTTTTAAAATTTCAGAACATTAACATGTGCTTATAAATAAAGCTCTAAAATATCTCTAAAACACTGCCATATATTTCAGAAATAATCCTTCAACATTCTATATTTTTCTAAGAGCAACTAAAATTTTCCTCCCTTTGCTACTGAACATCATGAAAAAAATTGTCTTTAGCCAATGCCTGAACGTCACCTAATATTCTATTTTCAGCCTCATGGAATCACTTCTGCCTGGACTCCTGAAATGTTTTTGTCAAGCTCCTCAGATTATTCACTACTAAACACAAAGGCCTCTCTTTTTAAGCCACCAAGATTTTCACAGTTGAAACTTCCTATAGGAAATTCTCTTTTTTTCTTGGTTCCTTGAAAACCAGGCTTTCCTGGTTCTCCACTCTAATCTTTCTGTTTGTCTCCTTCATAGATTCCTCACCTTCTTCTTGATTCATGAAGTATAGATGTTTACAGAAGTTTTCTAAACTTCTTTCCATTTTCATTCAATATTCTGATTTCAATCTTTTCAAAGCATCTTAAATACAAATCTTTATCTCCTTTCCTGATTGTTAACCTTCAGAGCTCTAGCTCTGAATCTCATCTACCTATATATCCCACTAGTTCCTTAAACTCAGAAAGTCTAAAAAAGCAAGACTAAATTACCTCTTTTACTAACCCTGTCTTTAATTCTGATAACTCTTAATTTTCCTCTGTAAATAAACACTATTTAACAAGATTTTTATACTCCATACTATATGGTTACTTTGAACTTTCTTCTAATCTCTCATTGAATCAGTTACCAAGTCCTTTTCATTCTACTTCTACATCTCTTCTGTATGTCCAGTTTTTCTATTCCAGTCCTCCAGTATCAGCTCTCATTAATATGAGTCTAGAATAATACATTTCCTTCTCTCTCTCATAATCTCTTTCTATTCCAATCGTTCATATGGCTGCCAGAACAGTATTTCTTACAGATAGCTTTAGTCATGTCACTTCTTCCCTCAACAATCTTCAGTTTCAAATTCAAACTCAATTTCTTGGCAGGGCCTTTTTTAATCTAAAGCTAATTCTATCAATCTGAAACTTCTAAAAAACAAAGAAACAAAATGAAGTTTACCTACTCTCTAACCAACAAATACTATGATTCCCTCTAACTGCATCTAAAAGTGTGTTGTTCATGCCCATAATACCTATTCTTTCCCCATATCTTTATCTACTGATTCTTTAAAATGAAAAATTCATGTCGCTTTCTCCCTGAAGTCTCTTTGGATAGTACTGTCAGTATAAACCTTCTTGCTAGCACCTGACACACCATTTGATTTTGCAACTCTCTTAATACTGCCATAATATTGTGCATTATATCTATGTGTTTATATTATTTTTTCCTACCTCCAACATTAAGAGTAGGAATTATTTCTTATCTAATCTTTTTATCTCCCCTAGTGCCAAGAACAGTGCTCTAGTAAATATCTTACTAAATACTTATTGATTCATTCTTAATTTTTTATGTTATTATTATCTTTAGATATAAACCTAACAGTAAAATGTGCAATTAGATATTAATTCACTCAAAATTACAAAATATTATCAATCATGTTGATTCACAAGATTAGCTGGTCAGACAAACTCAACAGAGGATACTTTCCCTTTTGCCTTTCCCTCATCCCTTTCTAGTATCTTGGCTGCCCAGATCTCATGGGGCACTGGGATAGGAAGGACAAGTTGGCAAATTATGCCACTTGGATGAGCTAGTACTAAAAAATTCTAATATTTCTGTGGAGAAGAAAGTCCACCAGACTTTACAATCTTCCCTATATGTTGGAATCTTTACAAACTGTTAAGCCATTGGAGTTGATAGAGACAATAATTATCTAATTTGACATGGTTCAATATGATCGATTTGATCTTAGGAGGAGATATTTTGGGCCAGAACTTGAAACAAGGTACTAAGTACAACTGATAGAAACGATGCTTGTGTTTACACCTTTAGAGAGCTCATAAGTATCTAAGTACTCAATGGAGTTCACACATTTGGGAGATTTCAGGGATTAGTATGAGATATCCGAATTCACATCTTCTTAGGGCCAAAGAGCATTCTGGGAGATAACCCAGAATCCCTCTCTCTCCAGAAGGAGGAGTTAACCTTTGGGAGATTATATATATAATATATGTATATGTGTGTGTGTGTGTGTGTGTGTGTGTGTGTATATATATACACACACACACACACATACACACGGGGAGCTCTTAGAGCTAGAGAGAGAGTTTCTTGTGAAGGTTGACTGGGGTCGGAGAGGAGCACTCTGGGAGGAAGCCCACAAGCCCTATCTTCGAGGCAAAAGAGATTCATTGTGTCTTCCAACTTGGTGCTGGCTGAAGGCTGAAGAAAGCAGAGGCAGAAGCCAAGGACAAAGCTGCAAGAGCTCTTGGAACCAAGCAGAGAGATAGACCTGAGCTAACCGGGCTATATTGAAGGACAGAATAAAAGATCTGAACTTTTATCACCTGGCTGTGTTTTGGAAAAAGAACACCACATCTATATCCATACCTTCTGGAATTGAAAGTACTGCATTAGGACTACTGATACAACCTAAGAACCCATCTATCTCATCATTCATTTTGTTTCTGAGTCCTAAAGGCTTCTTTATGAGGTCTCTTCCACAAACAACAGTATGAGGCCCTTTCAATTTTTCTATTAGTATCCCAAACAATTAACATAGTGCTTAACACACAGTTTCGTTGAACAAAGATTTTTTTTAATCCATCCTTTCTCTTAATGAACAAAAGCAAAATGCTGTTAGCCTTGGTATGTTAGATTTTTTTAAAACACAAGTTTTCTTAAAAATATTTTAGTTTTTTTAAGGTCAAACTAAAACTGTTTTCTTGATTAGTATACTGTACAACATATCTTTTTTTTTTTAATTTAAACAAAGTAGATGATACTAAATCATATTTATATATTTTACAAAATCACCTGCATGGCAATAAAAAAGAGGGGAAGGTTCTATAAACTTTCTTTCTTAAAATAAAATTTTATTAATAGATTCCGTTTCTTATATCAAGGTGTACCCACTTATCCCTTCTTAGAAAGCTAAATCACAAGACATGTTATTTTGTAGAATAAGACCACCATGGCCATGAATCATAGAGTCAAAAACAGAGACACCCATGGAGATCAAAGTATTATTTTGTAGAAAGGGGAGGAAGTCATTAGAACTGATTAAAATACATCAAGAAAGTTTGAAATCATATGAAATGTGTAATAATCTGTGGACCTTCCACCTCTGCAAAGGTGTTACTTCTCATATCTAAGTCTCCCTTGATCTTTATAATTTTGTTACACTAACTTTTGATTTTTTTGATGTGTCGCTGTTCTTTCCATTTATATTATTATAATTACATCCAATATTGTTTTCTTGGCTCTGTTTACCTTACTACAGATCTTTCCATGCTTCTCTAATTTCAACACACATTATTTATTATAGCCCAATAATATTTTATTACATTCATGTACCAAATTCAAAAGTGATAGAAATCTGCTTTAAATTTTAGCTATTACAAAAAGTGCTGTTATAAACATTTTCAAATATATAGGGGCTTCTTTTAAATCAATAATTTCCTTGGAATATAAGTCCAGTTAATGGGGTCTCTGGATCAGTCACTGATTTGCTTAATTTCAAATTGTATTCCAAATAGGTTGTACCATTTCACAGTTCCTTCAACAGTGTATTGAGTGGTCTCATCTTCCTTCCACAACATGTCCAATACTGACTGATACTTTTTTGGTCATTTTTGCCAATTTGTAGGGCATAAGATAAAACCTCAGAATTGTTTGGATTTGTATTTTTCCTATTATTAGTAATCTAGAGCAATTTTTCATGTGGTGTTGAATATCTGTAGTTCATTTGAGAACTGTTTCTTCAAAGCCTTTGATCATTTGTCTAATAACAATGGTTATTAGTCAGATATATATTTTACATATGTATATGCAAATTGTTCAAATATCTAGGGCATGAAAATCATAATCAGAGAAATATATGAACATTTTTCCCATTCAACAATTCTTTTGCAGATGAATTAGTGTTATTTACACAGCTGTTCACTTTCACATCCTCAAAATTGTTCATTTTATGATTTATAATTGCTTCTATTTCTTGTTTAGTTAAGAATGCATCTTCTCACCAAAGCTCCAAGAGATATATGCTGCCCTCTTTCCTCCATCTGTCTTTGAAATAGGGTTTTGTTTTCAAGTTATAATTTTCCCCCCTCTTCTGTTGAAAACAGTTTTTGTGTTACTTTTATGTTCCTACTGATCGTTTGAAGAACTTGTTTGTGCACTGAATTGTTAACCTCAAACAATAAGTATCTTGAAATTTGCAGTATTGGGGAATTTCTTTGGACAGTTCTCTTATGTTATTACATTATATTGTTATATATTACACATATTATGTTACATTATTATTAGATATTATATATACACAACATAATATGCAATATATACAATTATATACCACATGTAACAATATATATCCACAACAATATACACATTAACATATATGTAATAAGACATATTATATATTAAAGTTCTTTATGACAATACTCTTCTATTACTACCTTCATTGTGGTGTCAACGTTTTTGTCTCAAATTTACTATGAGACGATTTGTGAAAGGTGGTAAATCAGAGATTGCTAAGTGACTAGTTTCCCCATACACATGCATCTAAGACTGTGGAGAAATACTTCAAAAAAGGATAATCATATAAGCAAATATGGAAGAAGGTAAATCTGTAATAAGACAAAAGATAGAAGCAAAAAAAAAAAAAAAAAAAAAAAAAGGCCCTTAATACTTGGAAGTATCACAGTCTCAAAAGCAAGCCTGTAATCTACTTTGTTTTTCTTAAATAAGAATGTGATTAGAAGAGGTATTCTTCTGATCTTTTATATCAGTGGTGTCAAATTCAAAAAGAAATTGGGGGTCACTAATCTATGCATAAAGAACTCTGCCACCACATATTGACTTACTTTTAAAATGTAATGTGATCTGTGCTTAACTGTATTTTTTTTATTTGTTTTGTTAAATATTTCCCATTCATATTTCAATCTGATACAGTGCTGGAAACTTGTTTTGACAACTCTATTTTACAAGAGTCATAATATTACTAGTATTAAGTCAAAATCATGTGCATCACTGGAAATCAATATTACCAAATACGTCAAGAACATATAACTGTACAAATGGAATGCATGAATTAAAATCAAAAGCAATGTCAACATATTTTTCTCCAAATATTTTTATTAAGCTATTTTCACTTTAATTTCATATGGAAGCGCTGTATTAAGTACCTACATAATAACAGACCTTTTAGTTAATATTGGATTTGGGCACTAGTGTGGAAAGATAACTGTCTTGGAAGTCAAAAGACCTAGGGAAAAGTTCTAGTTATTTTACTATTATGGAGTTGACCACTTGACTAATGGCATAGGATAAGTACCAAGAGTTCCCTTGATATAGAAATACCTAGAAAAAGAAGCCTAAGCAGGTAGATGATCATTCATGGGAAATTCAACTGAAAGAAGTACCAGGGAAATACATAGTTAAGGGATAAAGGATGCGAGTAGTAGAAAAAACTAGTACCACTGATTTAAAATCGGTCAGAAAGAATGATTCCGACAAGATTAATCCCAGTAACAAAGGAGCTTAACCTCCGAGATGAAGATGAAAGTGGAACAAAATTGAATAGAGAATAAAGTTTGATGGTATCAAGATAACAATCTGAGGAGTTGACAGGATAAAAGATATTGGAATTAAACAACCTCATTAGAAGAGCAAGATGCCAGTGTATCTGAAATGGATAAATTGAGCTGTTCATCTGACTAGTTAACAAACTTTGAGTTTTGGGGGTCAATCCTGTCCTTTTTGTAAAGTTTGAGTATGTAGTTGTATGGAGTAACACAGTAGGATACAGTAAATAATCAAAGCCCAGTTTCCTATGCAATCAGTTTTTGTTTCAGTGAAATGTTTGTGATTGCTGAAAAAGTTCATTTAAAAATTAAAATAAAAAATTATTCTTTAAAATGTCCATTATAATTATTAGAAAGGCACCAAGAGCTAAAAGTGCAAAAAAAAAAAAAAAAAAAAATTCAGCTACAGTTGAAACCTATTCATGATGATGATTTCTGATTCAAGAAAACAAGATTTTTTTTTCTTTTTACAAAACGTCTTTAAATATAAGTCCATTAATTTTTCTATTTTTCTTATACTACTCCTCAGCATGGACTTATAGATAGTTAATTTTAAATGGTTTAAATAAACTTTAAATTTATTTAAAATACCCTTGACTGATATTTTGTTTATATCTAATCTTGGTTTTTGGCCATTACATCTCAACTAAACTGGGATCTCTAATCTCCTGTAGCTAATAACTCTTTTTCATTATAAGTAACATAAAAATTGATACCACTTTACTACATACTGTTTACCTTGTAAAACCAATATTTGTGACTTTGTATACATCTTCATGAGATTACACATAATTTTCAACTTTCCACAAATCCTGCAAATTGCAACCAACATAATTTGTTAAATACTGCTTTAACATATTACTTTCTCGCTCAAAAAGCTACAAGATGTAATTACCTTTCTGAGACAAAAGTAAAGTCTAAAGTTGAAAAGGACTTTGGAGAACATACAGTTCAACCCCCTAATTTTACAGACAGCTGAGATTAGACAAATAAAACATTTGTATGAGGTCATCTACCATAAAGTAGATCATTATATGCAAAATTACTTTATGATATGGATTTTTGATTCTCCATCAAATAGTGGGAGATCAAATACCTTCTTTGCACACAGTAGGGGTATGCAAATGTGCATTTGCTCACTTAAAAAAACAACAAAAAACCTCAGAATATCCCAAACCTTTTTATCAACCACCAAGACTTTCTCATAGCTTCTTCAATGAATCCAGTGACTGGTTCCATTTTTCTCTTTCTTCATATTAGGGACAGAGAGCATAAATACTGATGCTTCCTCATCTATTTTAAATCCTCAGTTCTTCAATCTACTCAATTCCCATAATGTAATCTCCCATTCTACCTAAGCTACAAACCAAGACAGTCATTTGATACAACCCTTTCAAAGAACTTGATAGAGCTAAGGTGATCATGCATTTGATTTTGCTATTATACAAAGTTCTAGGTTCATGAATTCACTTTATCTAATCATAACATTTTATCATATTATTCCCTATGTCCTCACTGTGACCTCAAATCCCTCCATCCTTCCTTATCACCCTTTCTTATTTTCCAGGCTATCACCTCTCCATTAACTATTCTTCCTCTGATTCTACTTTTGCAACATCTCTCATAAATTCCCTCTCCTCTTCCATAACACTGCTACCACTTTATTGCAGACCCTGATAACCTTCACTTATACTATACTGCCAATGGCTTTCGGTTTACTTTTCCTACCTCGATCCTTTATTCTCTCTAGTTTGATCTCCACTTAACTTATATTCAGCTTCCTAATGCTCAATTCTGAACATTTAATATACCACCACCACTACCACTCTCTACATACTCCAGCAGTTTACTATCACTTCAAGTATTAAATACTAAATCTTCTGTTACTTAAAAGCTCTTATAACTTGGACCCGTCCTACATTTCTAGTGTTCTTACACTTAGTGTCAGTTACTGTAGGATCAAACTACTCTGATCAACTTGCTGTCACATGCACATCAGATTCAACCTCCTATTTCCCTGTCTTTACAAGCTATGCCTCCTTGCCCGGATTCCTTTTTCTTCACTCCAACGTCTGGCTTCCCTGGTTTCTTTCAAAAACCAGCTCAAGACTAAAGGTGAAGCCGAGGGGATGGCATACAGGCAGCAGCTCAGCTGAACTTTCCAAACATTTCCTTCCCAACAACTTTAAAATAACATCACAAATCTAACTTTGGAGCAGCAGAGAAAATAAAAGGCTGAGGTGAGATGTTTTTTCCAGCTTAAAACAACATAGGAGGTCAGCAGGAAAAGTTGATTACACTAGAAAGGGGCGGCCTTCCCAGAGCAGGGCAGCAACCACAGCAATGGGACTTGGAAGCGGCTGCCGCAGCAGCAGCAGCAGCAGCAGCTTTTCCCTCAGTCCAGAGAGGGAAATTCCTTCTCTCAACTGTTCATAAAGAGATTACAGGAGACCCTTTACTGGCACTGGGTGCAAATAGAGCTGCCTGGAAATTCTGTTGTCTATCTGCAGTTCTGGGTTAAGTTCGAGGAAAAAGAGGAGCACTGGCACTTGTGACTAGAGGACAGCAGAAGATCTGGTAACAGTTCTAAAGCCAAGGCAAGTGCTAGAATTTTTGGCTGCAAGCAACAAGAGACTTTCTTGTGTGAAGATTTGGGAACAGTAATTACACCTTTCGCTGGTTCATACTATCATGAAGTACCAAACACTTACAGACCTCCAAAAATCACTCTGGGAATAGCAGCACAAAAAAACTTCTAAAGTTTGAAACAGTGCCTTTTCCATTCCAAATGAAAAGAGCCAAACTTTAATATTAAATTCGAAGTCAAGAAACAAGCTGGAAAAAATGACCAACAATGAAAAAAGAACATGACCATAAAAAAGTTCCTACAGCAGCAGGAAGACTAAGACAAACTCAGAAGGTAACAATGTAAAAATAGCTACCAAGCTTCAAAATAAAAATTCCAATTGAACCTAAACCCAAAATGAATCTTTGAAGAGTTACACAGATAAGAATGATACAGGAAAAATTGACCAAAAATAAAAATAATTATTGAAAAAATATTATGAAAAGAGAGTAAACAGCTTGGTAAAAGAGGTACCCAAAATACTGAAGAAAATAACACCATAAAAAACAGAATTGGTCTAATGGTTAAAAACAAAAAGGGAATGAAAATTCTTTGCATAAAAGAACTCCATAAAGAGCAGAATAAGTGAAATGGAAAACAACGCACAAAAGATTGCTGAAGAAAAAGCCAGCATTTTATTTTTTTAAATCATGTATTTATTTTATCATCTTTTACTAAAAATATCTGAAACTTGAGTATAATCCTGTCACAGAAAAGTGTTTATTCCCTATCATGTTATGATGATCACTTATTATTTGACTTAGACAACAAATATATAATTTCCTTGCCAGAGAATAACTGCTAAAGGCAACAATGGGCTAAAATATAAACTCAATTGTAAAAATCTCACAAAGATAACAGATGGTTATGAACATAATTGTCTTATTAAAAAAAGAGAGAAGCAATGGAGCATAAAATCAATTTAAAGAAAATTTGTCAAACCTTCCAACTAACAAAGTTATCTTTGGGACATTTAAAGTTGAAAATGCAAGTAGTCAAATTAATAAGCTATTTTAAGCACTTATTTTTTGCCACCTTAATAGTATTTTATTATATACATAGATAGTTTTCAATACTCACTTTTATAAGATTTTGATTTTCTTTTTTCTCCCTCTGTTTTCCCCTCTCCCCAAGATGGCAATCAATCTGATATAAGTTATACATGAAGAATCATATCTAACATATTTCCACATAAGTCATGCTGTGAAAGAATGACTAAAACAAAAGAAAAAAAAAACACAAGGGGAAAAAAAAGTGAAAACAGTATACTTTGATCTGCATTCAGATTACATGGTCCCTTTTCTGGATGTGTCTAGCATTTTCTATTGTGAGTTTTTGGGATTTGTATTAGACCTTGGTATTGCTGAGAAGAGCTAAGTTTATCAAAGGTGAACATCACACAATGTTGCTGTTACTGTGTGCAATAACAACTACTTTTTAGCAGAATTTGAATGAAAGGGGGAAAGAGAGAGAGAGAGAGAGAACCAGGCAAGTCGAAGGTAATGACTCTGTGAGACATCAAGAAGTCAAGAGAATTAAAAAATTGAAGAAAATGTGAAATATGTCATCAGAAAAACAAGTGGCATGGAAGAGAGATATAAAAGAGGAAATTTAAGTAATTGGACTACCTGAAAACCATGATTTAAAAAAGAGCCCTAGATATCATATTTCAAGAAATTATAAAGAAAAACTATCTTGATATCTTAAGACCCAGAGGGGAAAAAGGAAATAGAAAGAACTGCTAATCACTTCCCAAAAGAGATTCCAAAATGAAAATTTCCAGGAATCATACTGACAAATTCCAGACCTTCTAGGTGAAGGGGAAAATATTTCAATCATCCCGAAAGAAGTCATACAAATATCTTGGAGTCGAAGTCAGGATCACACAACATGTAGCAGCTCCTCAGTTAAATGACTAGAAGCCTTTAGCATGTGGTAATCTGGAGGGCAAAAGATTTAGGATTATAACCAAGAATTACCTACCCAGCATACCTGAGTATAATCCCTCTGAGGGAGAAAATGGACATTTAATGAAATTGAGGACTTTTAAACATTCCTGATTAAAAAAAAAAAAAAATCAGAGTTGAATAGAAGATCTGACATTAAGAGCAAGACACAAGAGAAGCAGGAAGAGGTAAATATGAAAGAGTAATCATAAAGAACTCAAAATTACACTGTTTACATTTTTAAATGGCAAGATGGAAATTAAAAGTTGACTACACAAAAGGCATGATATGAGTTGACTGTGTTGGGATGATTAAAAAAAAAAAAGAAGGGGTGAGAAAGAGAGATGAACTGGGAATGGGAGAAGGAAAAGCTAGTATAGGGAAGTTTCCTCACAAACAAAAAATGCAAAGGAAGAGTATTTATAGTGGAAAAGAAAATGGAATTGTGGTTACAAGCAATGCTTAAACCTTACTCTCAATGAAATCCATTCAAAGAGAGGGAAAATTACACATACACACATATATGTACTATATACATACATACACTCAAATTGGGTATAGAAAACTATCTTGCCCAAGAGGAAAATAAAAGGGTATAGGAATAAGAGGTATGAGGGAGGCATGATTTAGACTTGATAAAAGGGCAGAGTAAATGAGGCAGAGGTCAGAAGAAAAACTGAGGGGGGACAAGATAAAAAAGAAAGAAAAGGATAAACACAAGAAAACAGGATAGAAGGCAATAAACAGGAATCATAACTGTGAATATGAATAGGATGAGATTACCCATAAAGGGATAGTAGAATGGAATAGAAGCCAGAATGCAGTAATATGTGATTTACTACCTTATACCTATCAGGAATGACAAAAGCTGGAGAGGTTGAAGAAAAATAAGTATAGTCATAAACTGTTGGTGAAGTTGTGAATTAGTTCAACCATCCTAGCAAATAATTTGGAACCATGATAACAGAAGATCCAACTGTGCATATCTTTTGATTCAGCAATACCACTATTGGACTTGTATCTCTAAGAGATAAATGAAAAAGGAAAAGGGATCTATATATACAAAAATATTTATAGCAGCTTTTTCTCTGGTGGGAAAGAATTAGAAATTGGAGGGGGGGAGAAGATGCTCATCATTTGAGGAATGGATGAGGAAGTTGTGGCATATGATTGGGATAATACAATTGTGCTATTCAGAAATGCTTTCAAGAAGAAACCTGGGAAGACTTATATGAACTGTTGCAAAGTGAAGTGAGTAGAATTAGGAGAATAATGAACATGGTAGTACACACAAAAATGGTAATATTGTGCAATGATCCAACTGTGAAGAACTTGGCTTTTCTCAATAAGACAATGATCCCAGACAATTCAAAAGGACTTGTGATGAAAAATACTAACCACTCCCAGAAAAAAATTTGTAGAGTCTGAATGCAGATCAAAGTATACTTTTTTTAAAACTTATTTTATTTTTCTTGGGTTTTCTTTCATACTATGAGTAATGTGGAAATATTTTTACATGACTGTACATCTCTAATCTATATTAAATTTCTTGCCTTCTCAATAAGGGGATATAGAAGAGAGAAAATCTGGAACCCAAAATTTTTGAAAACTAAAGTTAAAAAATTTTACATGTAATTTAAAAAAAAAAAAAGGAAGTACTCTAATATACTCAAGACTGCTAATCCATTTCCTTAACACTGTCTCTACTTTCAAAACACAGCAATTTGCATTTTAACAAAGTTAAGATATTGAATAAAATGTATCTGCTATTTTGCCAATAATCCAGATTAATCTTCCTGTCTCATATTCAGATTTTTTTTAATGCTATCATTTCACATTTCCTTTTCTTCACTGCCATGCTTCACTGCCCAAATTTAATGCTTTATTTGGGGCAGGATAAAGTGGATGTCAAACTATTTAATTTAAAGAAAGGTTAAAAGCATTATGTTGTTGTTTTAAAGATATCTATTAAAAATGTGAACAATTTATTTTCCTTATTTTTTTCCTAACAAAAATATACACATTATTGTAAAGGTCCTTTGGCCCTTGACATACACACATACAAAAGAAAAAAAATTGAAAAAAGATAATAAAAAATGAAGCTGTTGACTAATTTGTGAGTCATTACTGCCATAATCTTTAGTGTTCTCTGCATCCAATACCTTACCTAGCTTTCAGACCAGTCCAGAGCACAAGTCTTTCACAAGATAAACAGAGACACACAGGGAAAATTAGCCAGGAACACTAGACATACAGAGCTGTACTGCTTTGTCACAAAAAGATGTCACTTGCTTCATTTATTTTCCCTTTGTCTAACACATCCAACTCTGCAAATACAATATAACCAACCAGTTATACAAGAATAACAAAAGCAGACTAGGAGTTCTGGTATCCCTACAAATATATTATGCCTATTGGCAGCCTCAGAGTGAAAGAGAGAGTGTGCTTTCTCTAATTAGGGCTATTGCCAACAGCTGCTGCCTTCCAGTCTCATTATCAACCTCTTGCCTTTTTGCTTTTGGTAACAATTATTTTCAGTTGTCTCTCTTTTAAGGAATCTTGATCAGATGTTAAGAAAAAACATGACCTACATCAAGTTTCATAGTAACAGTTTGGTTCTATGACGAGACACTGAAAATAAGGGTAGACCTAAAAGTAACTTTGGGACAAATTTTATATCATTTCCTCTCCCAGAGGATTCCAAAATCAGTATAATTAAGTCTAGTGACTTCCCTAAGCCCCAACTGTGTATTTCCAACTTTCTTTCAACCTAGACTTGCTATTAGCAGCATATACGCAATGTGCCCAAAGACTCATTGTTTCCCTCTCAAAAAAAAAAAGTATTTTCTGAATTTTCTTATTTCTTTTGACGCCACTACCAATATTCCTCGCCCAGTTTTCCAACTTTGGTGTCTCAACTAATCATTTTCACTCTCTGACCGCAATATCATTTGGTTATCCAATCTTGTTTCTACTATCACATCTCTCATCTCTGTTTCTATCTCTCCATTCATGCACTTACAACTCTAGTTAAACTTTTAAGGATCATCTCCTGTTTGACTATTGTAATTCTCATTTCCTAACATATATCCCATCCAGGCTACACTGGACAAAGTGTCTTTTTGACTGACAAAGTGATTTTTGTAAAGTGTACAACTGACCATATCATTCCTTATTAAATAAGCTCTAAAAATAGTTAATCAAATGTATAGTTTTGTCTCATGTAAAGCCCTTCACAATCTAGTTCCAGCCTACATCTGCAATCTCATACGTTACTCTCTTTCCTGCATACTACAGTTCACGTAAACTGGCCTTCTTCCTGGCACACATAACATTCCCTTTCACATCTCTGCACAGGAATTTTCTTCAGGACAAGCAAAAGGGTTCCCATTTATGTTAAAAATTAAAAGGGTGTAATAATCATATGCAACTGGATCTGAATTCATTCACTGAAAGTGCTTTACTCTATTACACAAATTTCTAGTTATGTGGCATGTTTTTATTGACATTTCTACTCTTCCTCCCAATTAACCACTCTCTGCCAAAAATTTGGACTTGAAAAGGCCACGTTTTTATATACAATTAACAGCCAAATTCTAACACAAATTACATGTCATCCTTATCACAGGATACACATTGAACTCCTGTATCTTGTTGCCAACAGGCAGCTTTCTCTATCTAGGGAATATATCCTTAATTTGTCTTATGTCTAGAAATAAAATTTCACACCTAAAAAGAAGATACAATCCATTGCCTGCTACATTCACTGAAATCAGCCATCATACTCTTTTTCTATCACATGGCTAGAGTTTAGAGAATCATTAATCAATAGGTTCCTTTAATTTAACTAAGGATTTCTCTATAACATGAAAAGTAATAACATGCACCACTTCCATCAAGGAAAAAAATTCTCAGTGAAAGAGAATGCAGTATGATACTTCTCATTTTAATAGGCATATTCTAAATAGCAGTGACTTCATGTTATCTTCACAAGCCACAGTCTTCTGAAATATACAATTATTTCAGCAAATATCAACAAAAGAAAGCTTTTAGAGAGGTTTATAGGCCATGTGACCAACAAGATGGAGGAATAAACATTTTCTATGCAACTAACAATTTCTCAAAACTTTCCAAAACATAAATTATAAACCAAAGATAAAGCAACTTTCAGTTATCTCCATGCCTAAAATACTTGGAATCCAAAAATATACCAAAAACAAAACAAACAACGCTAAACCCATGAACTAATGCTCACTAACCTAAGCTCACTCAGCTTTCTTCCTCTTGCCTCATACACAGCAGCCAGGCTGAACAGATGCAAGAACGCAAAATAATTTTACAACAAATTCTACCCCCATATCCCCATGTCCTCTCCCTCTTTCTAGTACTCTAGAAATCCCAGCTCCAGGCTACAGAAGTTTGTACTGAACTTCAACAGTCAACTTTTAGGAGAAAGAGTCTGACGGAAGTTGAAATATGAAAGTGCCAAATCTCTGAACAGCTAGTAGCAGGCCCGAGAAATGAGAAACAAAGGGACGAACAAATGAACAGATCACCAGAATATAACTGTTTGGGGAAGGGGTGTAGGGAGGGCGGGGCGGGGAGAGAATAGGAAGGTATGGGAGGAAGTTGTACAATATTCTACCAAGTCTGGGGGGGGGGGGGGGGGGGGGGGGGGGGGGGGGGGGGGGGAGGGAGGGGGGGGGGGGGGGGGGGTGGGTGGGGGGGGGGGGGGGGGGGGGGGGGGGGGGGGGGGGGGGGGGGGGGGGGGGGGGGAAGAGCACAGTATCCACCTGGAGCCACTTCTAACCACTCAAGAAGGAAGAAAAACTTTTCAAATACCACATCTCCCATGGTCACCTAATATAAGGTTTTTATCTTCCTTCACTGGCTGTCTCTCTTTAGCCATAAAGCAAATGATGAGGAAATGTGAATATGGATACAGCAAAGAGATTTCTAGCAAATGTAGACCAAAAATAATCAAGGGGAGAGGGTAGATATGAGTGATGAGCTGTATTTTTGGGGTAGAGGTGGAATGAAGCCCAATTATGACTCAATATCCTCTCTGACATCTGCAATAATTACTATTGTTCTGGGAATGAGGTACAATAGAAATGAGAAATTCATTGGACAAGCCCTATAATGTAGTGGCAGAAAAGGCCTAAGGGAGGAAGCCTATAATGGATATTTTGGAAACTTTGATTTTACGAAGAATACATACAAAAGAAATAAATCAGCTAAGTGGTTTTACAGGTTATAAAACAGAGAATGAAATGTTAGAGTAAACAGAAAGAGAATACAGACAATGAAGAGAGTAAGAAAAATCCTTTTTGGAAAGAATGGAAAAATCCTTTAAAAAAAAAAAAGAAATTTTTAATACTAATTAACTAGCTGAACTAGAACTAGCTGAAAAGGAGAAGGAAAAATCCATTTTATGGGAGAAAAGATATAAATAACCAGATTAAAATAGGAGAGAAAAAGCAATTTATATAAAACTGAAAGGGAAAGGAACTATAAGGGAATAGAGGTAAGGAGCAAAGAGCCAATGAGAACAAGATTACTTTTGAGGAAGATCAAAGTAGATTGAAGAACATAAAAAATTTTAAAAAGATACAAATTTAGAACCTGATAAACCAAACTCATAAATTTAAATGTAAATGGATTAAATTGTCTAATAAAATGAAAAAGAGTGACAGATTGGATAAGAAAACAAAACTACAATCTGTTTCTTTCAAGAAATACATTTAAATAACAAAGATACACATAAAATAAAACTTAAGAGGACAAAACTGACTATGCTTCAAATGAATCTAAAAAGGAATTGTCATCATGCTATGAAACAAAAAGCAAAAAGAAATGTCAAAAGAAAAAAAGAATATTTAAATAAAGGAAAGGGAACAAGCATTTAATAAAAAATATGTTATGTACCAGCTACTGTAGTAAGGACTTTACAAATGTTATCTCATATGAACCTCATAACAACTCTTGTGAGATAGGTGCTATTTTCATTCCAATTTTACAACTGAAGAAACTGAAGCAAACTAACATTAAGGGACTCATCCAGGGTCACAAAGTTAGTGTCTGAGACAACATGTGAACTTGGGTCTCCATGATTTCAGACCCAGACCCCTGTCCATTGAGCCACATAACTGCCTTTATAGTATATCCCAATACCATAATAGATGGGTTACTGAAAAAGTTGCCTGTAAGTGAAATCACATTTTAAATTCAAAAGGAGAGACTTCTATTTTTTTTTTAATAGCTTTTTATTTACAAAACATATGCATGGGTAATTTCTCAACACTGATCCTTGCAAAACCTTCAGTTCCAAAATTTCCCCTCTTTCCCTAGATAGCAGGTAGTCCAATTCATGTTAAAATATATGTTAAATCCAATATATATATATATATATATATATATATATATATATATATATATATATATACACACACACACACACACATATTCATACAGTTACCTTGTTGTACAAGAAAAATCAGATCTAGAAAAAAAATATCTGAGAAGGAAAACAAAAATGCAAGCAAACAACAGAAAGAGTGAAAAACGCTATGTTGTGGTCCACACTCAGTTCCCACAGGCCTCTCCCTTGGTGTAGATGACTCTCTTCATTATTGAACAATTGGAACTGGTCTGAATCAATTCATTGTTGAAGAGAGCCATGTCCATCAGAATTGGTCATCATATAGTATTATTGTTGAAGTATATAATGATCTCTTGGCCCTGCTCGTTTCACTCAGCTTCAGTTCATGTAAGTTTCTCCAGGCCTTTCTGAAATCATCCTGTTGGTCATTTCTTACAGAACAATAATATTCCATAACATTCATATATCATAATTTACAAAGCTATTCTCCAATTGATGGGCATCCATTCAGTTTCCAGTTTCTAGCAACTATGAAAAGGGCTGCCACAAACATTCTTGCACATACAGGTCTCTTTCCCTTCTTTAATATCTCTTTGGGATATAAGCCCAGTAGTAACACTGTCAACGGGTATGCACAGTTTGATAACTTTTCCAGCATAGTTCCAAATTGCTCTCCAGAATAGTTGGATCCGTTCGCAGTTTCACCAACAATGTATCAGTGTCCCAGTTTTCCCACATCCCCTCCAACCTTCGCCATTATTTTTTCCTGTCATCTTAGCCAACCTGAGAGGTGTATAGTGGTATCTCAAGAGTTGTCTAACTTTGTATTTTAGAGATTTCTATTTAAAGATACTATGAAGTAAATTCTCCTTTAATGAATATTTTTATAGTCTATAATTTTGTCTATATGTGAAAATGTGAAAAACATACATCAGTCATTCAAAATGAAATAGTTTTTAAAAACTAGAATTCCTACACCCATTATTACAATCTTTGATGACTGAAGCACACATTTTTGCACAATATGAAAGATGGGGAAACATAACTGTACTTCTTTGATATTTTAGGTAATTTTATTAATATCCATTCCCTAATAATTAGTGAGAAAATCTTTCTGCTTGTAGACAAGTGAACTAGTTTCTAAACCATTTTAGAATGTTAATGTAATAAATCCCTAAGCTAAGCTAATATTCAAAATACAAGTTTCTAAATCCAAAATATTTTATGCAATTACAAATCAACCTCAAATGCTTGTCATTTCCTCATTCTCCACTCACATATGTTACATATGTCACATATGTCACACTATGTTCCATAGTTATAAAATAATCCTTAGATTGCATTATCATTTTAAGACCTAAGCACAGTCGATACTAATAATTTAGTGCTAAAATTATTTCCTTTAAATGAAACAAAAGTTCACTAAATGTTCCTTTCAAACCTCTATGAAGACAGCCACATTTGGCATTTGTTCAAGAAATGAAAACAAAATTCTTAGTCTGCAAAAAATTCTTAGAAACATGTCTAAAATCAATTTAATAAACAAAATACAAATTCAGTGTAAAAAAGGATTAACATTCTAATTTTTGTTGATGGCTCCAAAAGTATGTTTTCAAAATCCCAATCTATGGTTTAGCCTTTTTGATAGAAAAGTATAAATAAACAGGTTTTTGACAAAGAAAAGAAATACATAAACAACCACCTGAAAATGGCTCAACTCTTTAAGCAAAAAAATGAAAACTAAAACAACTATAACATTTCATTTCATACTTATCAAATTGTTAAAGATGATAAGTGACAGAAATAGTGATGTTGGAAGATCTGTGGGAAAAGAGGATGGACAGAACATTGTTGGTGGAATAATAGATTAATCCAAATTGAAAGCAATGTGGAATTTTGAAAGAAAAGAGGCTCAAGCATTCACAACTTTGGACAAGTTACGCAACTAACAAGCATATACCCAAAGAATATGGTCAAAAGTCAAAAGATAAATAAAAATTCATATTCATAATAGTGATTTTTTTTTGGTCATATGCATTAATTTAAAGGATGGCTCAACAAATTGCGCTATATAGTTGTAATGGAATACCACTACATCTTACAAGGAATTTTGGGAGGAAATATGGAAAGATCTCTATGAGCTGTTAAAACAGTGAAGAAACCAGAACCAATAGAACAGTATGCATAATGATTACATGTAAGTAGACTAATGAAAAAAAAATCAATGATTCATATTTATCCAGGTCAGATGATTAAACATCCTTCCCTGTTCCTCGAAATCAATGGGAAACTAAAGGAATGGTGGTTACAGTATACAGGTTTTTCCTTAGTTACTCATTGTTACAAGGGGAACTTCTAAAATGATCATGATATAAAATGCAAATGGCATGAATAAAATTGTTTCAAAAATAATAATACTAAGGGAAAAAATTACTTGAATATTGAAGATATGACTCCTATATAAATTTCATCCTTGCTTTGAAGCCTCGTTGTAACAAATGTTATTGAGGGCACTGGGGAAAGTACCACTTTTCTCTTACTCCTTTATTTCATATATTTTAAGTGAAGCAATAAATTGCAAAAAAATTATTGAGATCTGAAGTACTAAAAATCACATTATTCAGATTAAGGTTTCTTTACCAACATTACTTGATCAAACTGCACATGTTACTTTTAGCTTCTTTATGTACAACAAACTGCATTCAATTGATGAACAATTACAATGTTTAGTATCATATTTAAAACCACCATTCAAACCTTTTCTTAATGCTATTATCAGTTTCTCTTTTGCAACAATTTTGTGTATAAAAATAAAAGCACTGGATTTTTATTAGCGCTGCCCCTTCTTTGTTTAGTTCCATTCCGAAAAGCCCTTTTGGGACATTAAGCCTGCATTTACCATAATACGGATTAAACTCTCTTTGTCCTGTTGCACAGGGTTTGTTAGCAGGTTAGTCTTTTTACATTTTTACATTTTTCACAGCCTGCCTGCAGCTTACCCTTTAGGCCTCACTCAAAATACTTCTGTGGATTTACAAAAATGCCAGAGTGGTCTTGGGGTTAATTGGAAGAAAAGTGAAGCCTTTTAACACATGGGCTCATTAAACATTTAGCTACATTAGAATCTACTATTCTAGGAAAAGAAGGGAAAAGCTCTGTAGAGACTTTAACAATAATAAGGTAGCAAAAAAGTTGAAAATAATGACTATTGATTGTTTTACAAAATAGAATAGACAATTTAACTGCCTGCAAAATGGTTTGATGATATAAAAAGTAGTTCCTGTTGAACAAAGATAACCACTCTTCAAAAGTAGAGTTCTAACACTTACTGAAAGTAGTTGGTGATGACCAAGTATTTTTGTGGGTATTGAAAAAGCAAAAGCTTCAAGTTTATTTTGAGTAATGTGAAGGAATAATTGAAACTTTCAAGAAAGATAGTTGACATTAAAACATGGAAGGGAAATTTCTGTTTCAATTTTCTGCCCTAATAGAAGACAACTGTCAAGGTTTGATAAAGAAAAATTATTTCTATTAAAAAAAATCTTTATCATACGTACTTGTGGTTACTATGACAGATCTAATCGAACACTCAAAAACTGAGCTACAAACTGTTCTTCAGAACAAGTTCCAAAGTCCTAAATTGTTAATATTGTTGTTTTTAAATTTGGAATAATGACCATTCAGTCAAACTCAACAAAGAATATCTGATTAAAAGACTTTTAAAAAAATAGAAATGATTTCTTATATAGGCCTAACATATTAAAAAAAAAAACTATTGAGAAGGGTAATAAGGTTTTTCTTCTCTTTATAAATGAAAAGCTGAGATATGCTTTGGCATGTTGCTATTTAGTTATTTTTATGAAGCAAGCTGATTGTTATCCAGATTAACTTTTCCATTCCACCTCCTCCCAATACCACCAGTTCCACATAAAAAGAAAAAAAAAAGAAAATTCGACAAAATACACAGACACTTGAAGTAAAGGATTAGATGCATTTGTGCAAGATGCAGATAACAAAAGCAAAAGTGAAGAAAATTGAAGAGACAGCCAAACTCCAGCAACAAAATGGTTAAAGAATCTGAATCATTGTTCCTCTTATTCTAAAAGTCTACTATATTGTGAACAGCGCAAACATCAGACAAGTTAAGATTACTGACCATTATCTCCTTAATTTTCTCCGCTTTCCCTCACATTGCCTCTTGCTATCAGGCTACTATTTTTCCAAAGCTTTACTTCAGCTAAGAAGTAAACTTTCCCTAATCCATCTATTATTGAGCCTTTAATTGGATTGGGAGCAGGGTGGTGTATAAAATAGCCCCTATTCACTCAAAAGGACTGTAGTTTTAGGGACTTAAAGGAGAAAAGTATTGTGAAAGAAAATCCACAGGGAATCAAGGATTAAAAGGTGGCTCTACTGAACTCATCAGCTCCAGGACACAAATGAATTGTTTCCTTAAACAGGTAGCTTTCTAAATAAATAGACTTTGTATTGCAATATAAATAGCTCATCTAAACTAAAATTTGAATAAAAATTTACTTAAAAGTTTAATAATAAATCATATATATTCCTGTAGCTCATAACTAATAAAGATGAAGTGAAATATAAGGCACATTTTTTTTTTTTAAGCTCATATACATACTATTTCAGGAGTATTTCTAAAAGCTAAAATCAAGATTATATCAAGTATAAAAACCAAACAGATTTACATACTTTCAGATAATTTAGCACCAAAGAACTATATGCATATAAAAATTTAAGCAGAATCAAATCCAAAAAGCATTGAATAAGCACTTACAACATGAAAAGGTCTGTGGTAGATCCTGGAGATACAAAAATACAATGAAGAAACATACCCTATTCTCTTCTTGGGGGGATATTTAACAACAGCATTGTAATGATTCATTTTAAACATTTGAGAAAGGAAATAGAAATGCCTTTGGATTTGCCAACATTTATTTGCATGTCTACCTCCAATTCTAATTTCCCTTGTAATACTTTTTGGGGAAACTTTCAAAAAAGCATGTTTTTTCTCCACTAATTCCCAACTAGCTGTAATATTTTCTGGACTTCACAAGCAACCACTACAGCCAGCACACTTTTTTTTTTTTTTTTTTTGAAGGAAGCTGAGTGGCACAGCTAGAAATGGATTCAGGAAGACCTAGATTTCAATTCTACCTGATATACTTACTAGCTGTGTGACCCTGAGGAAGTCACTTAAACTCTATCTGCCTCATTTTCCTTATCTGTAAAATTCCAGAAATTTTATGGCTGTGGTTCCCACCTACCTCTACCAGGATATTTCTGATTCTCTAGGGAAATTTCTAAGTGGACTATAACAGCTAACTGGTTCTTTGCTTAAGCAGCAAATATAACAAATGGAAAGAAAAGGAAATTCTAAATGAAGTCACCAAGTTGCTTTTCACTTCCTGTCTTTTCCCAAAAAACTCAAGAATTGCTAAAAGTAGAATATCGATTAATGAGAAAAGGAGTGAAATGTCAATTGGTTTTGACTGATTCCTCCTCAATTTCTAATGGCAATAATTTCTTTGCAAGGTGATTAAAATGTTTCTTGTAAATCCCCATAGATGACATTTTACAAAGATAGTGAGCATGTCAAGTTTATTTCAGTAACTTTTCAAAGAAATCATAAAAGGAAAACCTAGTCTAGTTTCAAATCAAAACAAGGGGAAAAGAGAATGGCTCATCTTTACCAACAAAACTGTATTATCTGAGAATATGATTCTTTTTTCCATTCAAACTTGATTTATCTTTAATATTTTATAATTATCAGTTGTTTGCTATAAGCATACCTTTAGTACACTATGTTTTATTACACACAGGATAAGCCAAGTTACAGTAACAAAGTGCTTCTTTTTAAAGTCCTTAGGGGACTTGTTTTAATGAACTGATATGATAGTTCCTAATTAGAATTTCTTTTGTCTATATGTAAAATGAATGTTTCTAAAGTATATGATTATACTTTTCTTATTAAGAAGGATAAACATGAAATTCAGTTAACTAGCATTGTGCTAGATACATATTCAAGTACAAAAATGAAGAAAACAGTCTTATTTTCAAGGAATTCACACTGAGGAGGAGAAATAGGAAAATACACAGAAATAAGTTTATTTAAAAAAAAAAAATATATATATATATATATATATATATAAAGGCAAATGCAAATTAAGTGAAGATGGTTGAGAAATTCCAACGACTGGGGAGGACCAGGAAAGGCCTCTTATTCAGGTTTGTTTTTGAACTGAGCTCTGAATGAAGATACAGATTCTAAACATATAACTCAGAGAGAGGAAAAAAAGGGCCTAGGGGATAGCTTGCTCAGAGGCACAAATATGGGACAAGAAATACTGTTTATGGAGAACAGCAAAGTGCTACATGTGACCTCTGAGCTTAGTTTTTTCATCTGTAAATCAAGAAAGTACTAAATAATCTTCATCTTCAAAATTCCTTCTAAATCTAAGACCTTTTTCCTAGGTGTTTTGGTAATATTATCTTAATATATTCATCCAATAACAAGAAATCTAGAAATAGGTCTTCAAATATATTGGATGAATGAGAAGGTACAAACAGTCTGTAATCTGAGGAACTGGAAGGAGTATCCACACTGATGACTTAGAAGAGTTATAGATTTAAAGGTGCAAGAACCTTCAGAGTCATTTTAAAGCCTTTTTTGAAAAACAAACAAACAAACATATATTGCAACATTTAATTACTGAATACCATTACTAAGAGTTTTTTAGCTGCATTTAGCAGCATTAGCTGCTTAAAGTTTTAAAAATTATAATCCTCCACTGTTAATTTTTGTCAAAATCTTAAGTCCTAAGTACAGAGTACTCTACATAATTTTAGTTGAATAAATACACAACCAAATTATCTCACAGAACAATCCTGCATTTAAGAAATGAGATAACATGGACAACTATTTAAAAGTAGAAAGCTAAACAAAAATTGAAATTTCATGCCATACTTGGCAAACTCCTTCCTCTACAATAACATCATGGTTTTGTTTTTATTTAAAGTGTCATATGAAGCACAAAAGGTTATAACCTTAAGTATGTGTCACCTATAACAACAGAATTTTCATTTTAGAGGGGAAAAGGGCAATAGTTTTCAACCACTTCAAAATTTTAATTTCTGAATAGTTTCACACTGATTTGCCATTTAGAGGAAGTTTCTTATGAAGCTGCCTTAGTTTCTTACAATTCTCTTAAAATTTTTTTAAACATTCAAATGAAAACAAATGTTGATATTTTTATAACAGTTTTTCAAAGTATTTTACATCCTTTGAATTTTTATTTTTGCTTGCCAACTCATCTAATAGTTAAAAGAGCAACCAACAGAAATGGCAAGTCCATGATACTATCACCCAATTTAATTCAAACACATGGCTATAAAATCTATTATAAATGGTAGGAAATATTCACAGCCTCCTTTTGAAATGTATGTTCTTATTTCACAGAACTTATTCTTAGAAACTTTTACCTTTGAATAAACTTTTTAAAAAATTATTTTAAGATTGCTCCAACAAACAATCTAAATGTAGTAGTTGGCCATATATTTGGAAGGATAGATATTAGTTTGAAAAAGAAAGATAGTAAACCAGTCAATCACACTGTCTTGTTGAAGACTTACAAAATCAATCAATGAGAGAAGAAAGACAGAGACAAAGAAAGAGTGTGTGTATCCTAGTCTTCAAAAAACAACATTCTAATAGGGAAATATAGATACTCAACATAGGTACATCAGGTGGTAAAAAAGGGGCTGAAACCACTTCTCCATCATGCATATAATGCCATCATGTGAATGATTAGGGCATTTCTAGATATTATGCAAAATAATTTGCATAAAAGGCATATGTTAGAAAGGGGATGAGGAAGAATTCTCCAAGAATTATGAAAAGCCGGAATAAACATGGCATTTCCAGCACACCTTTGAGAAATAAAAGGAAAATGAGTTATGGCAAAGACAAAGACAGATGATACAGAAAAGCAGCAATGTCCACAGGCATTTCAGAACCAAGGACAAAGAGCTAAGGTAAGTTTCCAAAAAATGTCAGTTCTTTTCTCCATTTGTTTTCTCGATGCCTATCTATCCAAAGAATTATAATATATTATTTTATTTGTGCAAACACTTCAAGTAAACTGATTTTTACCTCAAACACAAAGAGGCTAAAGATTAACTAAGAGATACATTTAAATGTAAGGTTAGGTAGATAGCACAACTATGCCTAAGAAAATGGCAAATTTTCCTGATAGGAGATTTAGAGTGATATGGCTAAATAGGATTTTTCATTTAAAATAAATTCTTCAGAAAAGCTTGGAAAGACTTACATGAACTGATGCTGAGTGAAGTGAGCAGAGCCAGGAGATCATTATACACAGAAACAGCAAAATTGTGATGATAAACTCTAATAGACTTAATTCTTCCTAGCAGTATGGTGATTCAATACAATTCCAAGAAATTTGGGATGGAAAATGCCATCCACATCCAGTGGGAGATCTAGGGAGACTGAATGCAGATTGAAAGCATATAGTTTTCACTTTTTTTGTTTGTTTGTTTGCTTTTTTTTCCCCTCCTCAGGATTTTTCCCTTTTATTTTCTCATGACTCATAAGGAAATATGTTTAAAATGATTGCACATGTATAGCCTATATTAGATTGCTTGCTGTCTTGGGGAGGGGGGTAAAGAAAAGGAAGGACAAAAAATTTAGGACATAAAACCTTGCAAAAATGAATGCTGAAAACAATCTTTACATGAAATTGAAAAAATAAAATACTATTAAAACAAATTCTTTAAAGCTGAAGAAAAGGGAACCAAGTGGACCTTTGGGGCTCTGGACCTAAAACAAACTAATTATTTAATAGGACATTACACAAGAGCTGCACAAGTTAATCTTGAATGTGGAGAGGTACATGAAGTTGGGCAACCACCACCCTAGGAATGTCCCATCGAGGTTCTGGCTTTAACTGAGTCTTGAAAGAAACCAGAGATTTACAGAGGTGAAAGAGAAGCAGAGGAATGGCACTCTAGGAATGCTGACCATGTCAATGCAAAGGCATTGAGGAAATGGAGTGCTAAAGATGAAAAAAAATTAAACACTGTATACCAGTATGGCTGGTCCAGGAAGGGCAGAGATGGAGGCAACATGTAAGAAGATTAAAAGAACAGAAAAGGGCCAGCTAACTATATATACTAAACTAAATTAACATTAATTAATTACACTAATCACTAAAGTAACTAAAGGAGATTATATTTAATGTTGAAGATAATAGACAACTATTAGAATTTACTAAAGGAGTAATGTCATTAGATTTTTACTTCATCAACTTTCATTTACTAAGGTAAATTTCAATTTACCTACTATGTTCCAAGTACTGGACAAAACTCTAAGGATACAAGGAAAGGTAAAAGACAGTCTCTGCTCTTAGGAATGGAGGAGATAACATGTATACATTCACACACAAACAAAATACATACAGGATAAATTGGAAGTGCTTTAAAAAAAAAATGAACTGTCAATAAAGGAGAATGGGGAAAGGCTTCTTATAGAAAGATGAGGCTTGAAGGAAGATGGGGAACACTAGGGACAGACCAGGAAGGAGGTCAGTGTAATTGGGTTTCAGAGAATATAGAGCGGAGTAAAGTAGAAGAAGACGGAAATGTAAGCCTAGAGGTAAACAGAGGGGTCAGAACTGGGTAGATTTGAGAATCATCAACACCGAGATGGACAGAGCTTTATGGGGCACCTAGTTAGCTACAGCAATACAAATGAAAATCTCTCAAAAGAAGCAGACTGTAGGCAGAAGAAAGCCAAGAATAAGTGGTATCACAAAAGCCTGGAAAGAAGAAAATATTGTGCCTTCATACTGAGTAATAAGGAAGTGACGAACACCCTGAGCCCTTATCCTTGAGCTAACCAACTCTCAAGGAATGCCCCAATTTCTTTTAAAGAAAAATCAGTCTAACTTGCATAGGGTGAAGGGTTAAGGATCTAACCCTCCAGCATTTACCACAGTACCTAGCTCATAGAAAGTGCTGAATAAATGCTTCCTTATTAATTCCCCTTAATTGACATTAAAGGAAAAATAATACTAACATGCTCAAGTTGACTACAGATTTGTTGTACAATCTCAATTGGGCTCTCATTGCATCAAGTCATTTCATTCCTTTTATTCCTCCTTAATTAATTTGCTATTCTTTCCCCCACAAAAGTGGTTCCAAACCTTCTCTATTCCCCGTTTCTTCCCATACAACTCTTTGGCTCCTCTCTCTTTGCAAAGGATCTCATTCCTGTCTAATTGAGAAAATAAAGATCATTCCTTTTAAATTCATATCCAATTCTATATCTCAAAACTTCTTGGTACCAACTTCCCTTCTTCAGTCTCTAATAAATAGAAGCCACTTCTCTTTTTTTAGACCACAATAAACTCTATTATGTTTTATTGATATCATTTTTTCCTGGCCTAGGCTATGGATAATAAGCCCAATAACAAGTTAAAGTCTCTCCCTTCCTGTTGGTTCATTCAAACAAACCCGGGTCTTTCCAACCTTTATACACACACACACACAGGCATGTATAAAATGTCATTTGATCATATAACTTCCTCATACTATTGTCTTATCTCTACTCACTTTCACAGACAAACATGTACAAAAAGTGAACTATACTCATTTTATTTATTTCTTCTCTTTTCACTTGTTTCTAAACCTCGCTGATGTCTGGTTTCCAGCCTTAGCACACAACTGAAACTAGTCTCTCCAAGTTACCAATGATCTTTCTCATCAAAACAATGCTCTTTCCACCCCCCCCCCCCAATTGTCACCCTTCTATACATCCTCTGTATAGCACTTGACACTATTGAATACCCTCCTGTCTTGGACATTCTTTCTGATTTATCTTCTCAGTTAATTCTTCTCCAATCCACCTGACCTCCTTTCTCAACATCCTTTCATATAATCATGATTCCTATTCCACCTTGTACACAAAGGCTCTGTTCCAGCCCTTTTTCTCTCTCTACAATTTCTTTCTATGATTGCGTAAGATCCCATGGATCCAAATACAATCTCTATGGAGTTGACACCCAATTCTACATATCTAGCTGAAGAACCCCCCAAAAAAGGCATAGAATGAAAATGGAAAATAGTCTTACCTGACGATAGGCTTAGACTAGCAAGTTATACCATATGCCATAATAACCTTTGAACGGATAATCTACGTAGGCATAAAGGTCACTGAAGTCTTTGAGAGCACATTGTTTTAACTTACCTCAGCACTTAGTGCCTGTTAAATTTATGAATGAAAAGACTAAGTCTGAATGGACCCGAACTTGCACAAAGTTCAGAAGTTGAAGGCAGTAAGTGCTTAGTGCAGTGCCTAGCACATAATAGGCCCCTAGTAAATGCTTTTCCCTTTCTCTTCTTATCCTCTTAACAACCTTGGGAGGTAGATGTTATTATGATCTTCATTTTACAGTTTGGGAAACTGAAGCAGATGGAGGCAGTAACTAGGCTATGGTCATACAGCTAGGTCTTACCATCTAGCTTAGCACTTTCATTTAAAAAATACATTTTGGACTAATATTTTACATTGCCAACATGTTTATAAGGATAAAAAGGATATAAAAGAGTATTCTTAAAAATGTTTTAAAAATATCTACCAATTCTCAATATGGACTAATATTTTACATTGCCAACATGTTTATAAGGATATAAAGGATATAAAAGAGTATTCTTAAAAATGTTTTAAAAATATCTACCAATTCTCAATATATATGATATGGAAATAAAAATGAAATTCTTTAAAAGCTTACTTTACTATATAATACATTATACCTATATAAAATAGATAAATGTGAAATCCTATCAAAAGGATATGCTCAAAAAGTTATCAACCTGTACATACCCTTTAACCCAGCAGTGTTACTACTGGGCTTATATTCCAAAGAGATTTTAAAGAAGGGAAAGGGACATGTATGTGCACGAATGTTTGTGGCAGCCCTCTTTGTAGTGGCCAGAAACTGGAAACTGAGTGGATGCCCATCAATTGGAGAATGGCTGAATAAATTGTGGTATATGAACAATATGGAATATTATTGTTCAGTAAGAAATGACCAACGGGACATGTATGTGCACAAATGTTTGTGGCAGCTCTCTTTGTAGTGGCCAGAAACTGGAAACTGAGCGGATGCCCATCAATTGGAGAATGGCTGAATAAATTGTGGTATATGAACAATATGGAATATTATTGTTCAGTAAGAAATAACCAACGGGATGATTTCAGAAAGTCCTAGAGAGACTTACACGAACTGATGCTGAGTGAAATGAGCAGGACCAGGAGATCATTATATACTTCAACAACAATACTATATGATGATCAATTCTGATGGACCTGGCCATCTTCAGCAATGAGAGGAAGCAAATCAGTTCTAATGGAGCAGTAATGAACTGAACCAGCTACACACCCAGTGAAAGAACTCTGGCAGATGACTAGTATGAACCACTACACAGAATTCCCAATCCCTATATTTTTGCCCGCCTGCATTTTTAATTTCCTTCACAGGCTAACTGTACAATATTTCGGAGTCCGATTCTTTTTGTACAACAAAATAATGGTTTGGATATATATACTTATTTTGAATTTAATTTACACTCTATTATATTTAACATGTATTGGTCATCCTGCCATCTAGGGGAGGGGGTGGGAGGAAGAAGGGGAAAAATTGGAACCAAAGGTTTGGCAATTGTCAATGCTGTAAAATTACCCATGCATATAACTTGTAAATAAAAAGCTATTAAAATTTTTTTAAAAGGGGGGAAAAGGATATAGTGTTCATATCATATCAAAATACTGAAACCTGATATTTAAGTCAAAAATGTACTCAACAGAATTGAAAGAATTTGGAATCTTAATGAAATTGAAAACATGACCACTAGTCCTCTAGATTCAGAACTACTCATGATTCTCCAAGACATCAAAAAAAGCCTACTAATGTGCCATATATTAAGGAAATAAAAAAGATGGAATTTTTCATTTGGGGGGGAGGTAGAAAAAGGAATAGAAATGATTCTGAAATTGATCAGGATCTAAAGACTATAGTATAGTACTATCTGAACTTTCCAAGTACAAAAGCCCAGTGTCTACCTAATAACAGGCCACAGTGAACAGGAAGTCCCACCAATGAGCAAACAACAACTATCCCTGAGCTCACAAACAGTTGGCGACATGTCATAGGTGGCACACAAAGAAGATAAGAAGCCAAAAAAAAAAAAAAAAAAAAAATCACCTAATATTAGAAAGATGAGAGAATCCGAAGTTACAAGGAAAGAAAAGGAGCCTCCAAAGAGACAAAGTACAATTCTCTTTTGCTTAAATAGATCACTATGTTAATATGGAAAATACTAAATCTATTCAACATTTGACAAAACTTGCTACTTTTAAATTCCTTCAAAATGTCCTATCCAATGTGATATTAATGATATGTAGTAATAATAGTTCTTATTTTACAATATAAAATCTGGAATACCATCAATGGTTTGTTCAGCTTGCATAAGTCACAACTGATTGGACACAGTCCCTGTGGGCATGCCATTTCATCCAGACTGGACGGTTCATTAGTCATAATTACTATAACTGTACGGCAGAGACTGCAGTTTTATCTCATCATACATCTTTGATAAAGCTGCTTCAATTTCTGCTTCATCAGCATGTAAAGTTACATTATTGGAGTCTTGTTTTCCCAATCGGTGATTAACAGAGGTTATGCTTCTAATCAAACATGTACTTGGTCTTTATCTCATACATCTAGGAAAGGCACAGATATGACCATCATTTGACCTTTCATTTAAAAATAAACTACCCTAATACTACAAATCTGAAACCAAAATGCTTGTATTGCAGGAAAAATTAAACAAAGGAATTTGCCTATTAAAAGCAGATCACTGCACTTATCTAATGTGAGTTACTAACTATTACTAACTAGTTTCTACTAACTAGCTTCTCCTTAAACATTAAACACCAGAACACACCCATACATATTTATTGGTTTTAAATGTCACTTTCAAAAGTGTCATAAGACAAATATTACTTCTTTCAAACAGTATTTTATATAAAGAAACCATGTAGGCATCTAGAAAGCAAAGTGAAAACTAACACAGGATTATTCAGGAAGGCTAAAGAACAGATGGGTAATAGATGCTGAGGAACGCCAAAGAATAGCACGTCTCTTTCTTAAAAGGAAACGTTGCCAAAACATCTTTTGAAGGTAAAACATGATGAAACTGATGCATTAAGAATTTTTTTCTCCCATTTCTGTTAGAGAAACAATAGGCCCTGTCTCACTATTTGCATGTGCAATATATGTCCTCACTGTAGACCACATGAACAGTCATAATCGACAGTTACATGCAGGCACTGAGGCTGCAAAAATCCCAGAGTAATTAGTGTTGTCTGAATGCAATGACATCTGTGTTCTCATGGTCCTGGAGACCTGTCAGGCCAATAAGATATATATGAAAAAATATGACAAGCATTGCAAATGCCCTTCTGAAAGGTCTCACTTTGGGGAAAGACTGAAGAAATGACACATGCCACTTTTTTTTTGTTTTTGTTTTTTTGGTTAAGCTATATATGTATTAGCCAAATCCTAAACTTAAAACTTACATACTTTTAAAGATCTTTTGAATTACACTGCATTTCACTATGGATGATTTACTCAGTGTAGTAAAATAATATTAAAATAATACACTGAAACAGGGTACTCATTTCTTCAAAGTTTCATTAATATAAGATTAAATATTTACTTAACACATGGGTTTCCGTGGATCATGTACACATTCAGAATCAAAATTATTTGTTTTTAATTCATACACCAAAATGAGTTTTATGTGGAACATTCTTTTGTTCCTTATCATAGCTATATACAAGTCTCTCCTCTGTCATGTTCTGTTCCTTACCCGACTAGAAATGAAATACTTTAATATCATATATATTTATCTTTTTCATAACTGGGCTCACTATTATGCTATATTCATAAAGCTTTGTTTTAGGACACCTAATGTTTTTGCTTATTGGTGCCTATGGCTCCGTTCTCTCTCTGGACTATAGCAGTATGTTTGAGCATGCACTTGCACCAAGAAAGACATTAGTCATCATTAACAGAAGCACTGACACCAAATCTAAGTGCCTCTCCACAATGACCAAGTGGCAATCATCTTTCTCTTACACTGTCACTGCTGATTAGGATTTTCTTTCATGAAAATTTAATTTGTTCCCCCTTTCTGAAGCTTCTTCTTCTTTCTTTTTTTTTTTAAACATTCCTGCAATAACATAGCATGCCAGCAAGACACTGCAGATGCAGCAAAAGAGGCTGTACCTGTAATGTAACCAAAGATAAAAAGACTCCAAGCACTCAGCTGGATCTTTTATCTTGTCAAACAGAAAAACAGAGATGTAGTGAATGACATCTAGTGACAAGAGAAAAAATATGTATATATATGAATTGTATCCAATTTCAAAGAACTTGTATGTACCCAAACTTAAGTGATGAAAACTAAACAAATAAGTTTCCCTGAAATATACTAATTTATATAATTCTTAAGGTTTGGAAACTCTAAGGCAAGAACACTTCAGTATCGGTTCCCTTTATCCACAATTTTTATCTGTGATCTCTTTTATAAAATAGAGAAAAGGAGTGTTCAACTCAGATATTTCACAGCAAGCTTAAGAAAATATTTAAACAATCAATCCTTTCAATGTGTGTCAACCTACTTTGTAGTTAAGTCAAACAAAGAAAATAATTTTTAGTTGCAGGAGATAAATGAAAATGATTCATTTGACCACGCAGGACATTCAGCAGCAAGGCAGTACTGTTGTCTTAGAATCTTGTTCTGTATAATATCAAGATACCAAAGGAATGAGTTATTTAAGGGAAGTTTTTCAAAACATTTACTCTTCTGTTCTATTTCAATGTGTTTAAAGATTTTTTAAAAGTGTAAGCATATGTTATTTTGTAAGCATTTCAGGTCAGCCTAAAGTTCCACTTTGTTGTATAAATACTCACATTTTTATATTACTTAAGTAATGTAACAAAATTAGGGATTGGATTTAAATTTAAAACATCTCTAATTTATCTTATAGCTTTCATGAACATGTGCACTTTGTGTCAAGAGCTGTGATATTTTGTGTCTAAGTGAAAGTAAACTGTATTTCCCTATTAAAATGAATGAGCCATGTGAAATGTTCTTTTAAAACAAAACAAAAAGCCTCACCTCATTTTAGATTCAGGATCAAACCATAATTTATCAAATTATAATCATTAAATTTCCCTCACTCATTGCTACTCTGTGCTACATAAAGTAGTGCATAAAGGATTTGAGGGTCACAGTGGTTACCACTTAATTGCTAATACATCAAATTTACCAGGGGTTCAAGTTGGATTATTTTTTTCTTTTTAAAATGATTGCTAGCTACAAAGTTTAAGATGAGAGAAGAAATTAAGATAGATTTTTGAAGGGCATTCTCTAATTGTTGAACTTCTGTTGTAAGCATACCTTTGATTAAATGCAGAGCTAGTCCAGAATGAAACAAGACTATACCATGGCAACCTAACCTAATTATCCATGAAGAATATGTTTACATATGATCCGACATTTCTATTTTATTCTTGACTACAGAAAGAGTTGCTAATATATTCAAAAGCTTAGAATGAAATTCCATTTTTTGTTGGTATATGTAATCCAGTTCAAAAACTAAGGAGTCATAATGGTCTATATCCAGCCTTTTCCTGTACCTAACTCCAAGTTCAAATACAGAAGTTTAGCTCTATAACTTCTACCCCTCAACCAACTCCTACCCCTACCAACCTCCAAGCTACTTGTCAGTGAAAGGTTGGGCGATTTATTGACCACCTCTGGATGCATACTGTCAGGGCTGAAGGAAATATGAGGGAGGGTTGTCGCTACTGTTCAGGAGCTCATTGATAATGACATACCTGCTTCTGTCACCCATTACCCATACTACAAACTACTTAGACCTAACTGAAAAATCAATAGTCTACTTGCACTGGTTCCTGTGGCTGCCTTCTTTGATTGTCAGCTCCTGTCTAGGGTCAGCACTTACATGAAAGGGGCTGTGACTGCCTGATGCTTTCAGGACAACCTAACGATATGAAACTAGCCAACAGAACAGTAAATTCTGTCTCCCTGCCCTCCTCATCAATTAGGCTTTGACTAGGCTTGCCTGTAGAAACCTGACCTTTTAAGTTTAGGTGAATATGGACTAGCTGAACACACCATTGCCCTCAGCACTGAGCCAGGAAATCCACTGACAGGTTAAACAAAACAGAAGGTTGTAACTGTCATAATTTGCATTGCACTTTCACGCCAACAAGGGTGTTATCAGTAGGGGCAAGCCCTGGAACACACAGCTCCCGCACCCTTAAGTCACTCTACTCATAAATTTTCAAGTGAAGTGAGATAAAACATAAATTTACAAATAGCTATGCATTTCTAGTCCCTCATTCTTTCAAATTTGCACTTTGCCAACCCACAAAGTGCCTATCACCAATTCCCTGGGTAGTTACACTGGCCTTCCAATCCCATTACTGACGAACTTCCAATAAACATGACACATGTGTAAAAATATCTCATCCATGTCAGTAGAAGGGAATGTAGATAGACAGACAGACAGACTGATAGATACATGGATACATAGATAAGATAGATGGGTAGATCACTAGATAGAGGCAAACAAGCAGTCACACTGATAAAACTCATAGTTGAGATGAGATATTAGATTTCAATATATTTTCTTTGTCTACTAGAAAAATACTCACAAGTTCAGTACAAACATGCAAGTTATTATCACATATCTGAAAAGAAGTGATGAAATTATTTCCTGCCAAATTACATGCATATAGTATCCTTTACAGTTTGGGGGAAAACTAGGAACATCTGCAAAATAAAAGATGTTAACACTTTTATGCTTGTCAGATCATCTGATGAAAACAAGTAAAAGTATGAGAGAATGCTAAACTTTCTTTCATTTGATTACTCATATTTAAAGAATCCCTCCTTCGCCTGATCTGTCTTTTAACAAAATATGAACATGGAAATCTAAATCTATTTATAGTGGTATCATCTCACTAAAGCGAACTTTGTTAGTTAATTGTGAATCTGAGGTCTTTTTTTTAAGCTCTAAAAATAAAACATACTTTTTGTCTTAGTCAATGCGTCACAAGGCTTGATTGTGATCCAGTTCAAAAACTGAAAACTTCTTCCCAGTTCCTAGGATTCCAAAAAACAATATACCTACTAATTCTCAATTAACTGTACCTTCTTCTCTATATCACCCAAATCACTCCCATCTCCCATCTAGTCGTCTCTCTAAAATTACAAGAAATTGTAATACAATTTTATACAATATACAATAATACGATTGCAATACAAGAAATATGCTAATACATATTAAAAGGGCCTGTTCAACATTCCCATTTTAATATCTAGTTTGTATTAATTAATCACTAAAATGTTAAAACAAATGTTAAAACAAAACTCAACAAACAACAACTTAATAATGTATCTGTCACCAGAGCCTGGGCTTCTCTGATATGTAGCTTGTTGTTTCTTATGTGCACTTGCAATACAAAGAAAAACAACTATATGGAAATAATCCAATGATAACATTTCAATTCCATGCATGACATGGTATGTAAAAATTCCCTTTCAGTTTACTTTTTCTCTAGGATTCTCCCAAGTTGAAAGTCTTCAAACATTTATCCTAAAGAAGCAGAACGAGTCAAAACTTATTGCCTAAAAAAAAGTTCCAAGACGAAAGTAACTTAGAAACATTAAATATTAACAAAACATCAGTTATTAATCAAGATAAGCACCGAGATGTGTGACATGGGTTTGAAATTAAATGTTTCATTTACTTTAAAATCAAACAAAATCCCAAACAACTACAGCATAATTACCCATTAAAAATAGTAGGTTTGAATGAGTCTGGATGCATCCCTTTGCAGACCTAATGTGATGATTAACTATGTATCTGGTGGCATGTCAAGTCCTTTTGCTTTGCCTATCTGATAGTAAAGTGAAAGGGCATGGACAGTGTCCAGTCCCAGCAAGCAAATCATTTGGAAACAGTCATAGCCATAGATCAAAGTTTTTTCTCTCTACCTAGAACCGATTTAAATCCACCAACTCAGAATTTCCAGCACACAAAACCAATCAAAATAAGAGAATGACTCCTTAGGATCCAGAGATAATAAAGGAAGATAGAAAGGAAAAAAGCAGAAAAGAAACAGATTAGCAGAGCCCTGAAAGCCATAGACCAAGACAGCTGTTTTACATCCCAGTTTTACTTTAAGATGGTTAAAAAAAAAAAAAAAAAAAAAAAGTTTCCAACCCTTGGATCATCAAATACTATTTCAATTAGGCTACACAGATGTCTTTTCTATGTAACAGGAGCCAACAAGGGATTTTTTTCTTCACCACTATTAAGAAATGGTAGAAATCTCTCTGCACATCACTTTTAAGTTCTCATTCACAAAAAAAAAAAAAAAGAAAGAAAGAAAGAAAAAGAAAAAGAAAAAAAAAAAGTTGGGGAAAATATTAAGAATGAGGATGCTTTTTTTTTTTAAATAGCAAAGTCTGTACCCAAAAGGTTATAGCTTTGTATTTCCAATAAATGTATAACAAGGATTGCAAAGCTTTATAATTAGCAGGTGTCAAATCAATGCCAAAAGAGTAATGGGAGTGGGATGCCTTCAGCAAATTTGAAGATGAGTAAGAAAAGCTTAGAAGGCTATCTTGCTCAGATTTAAGATATTAAACACTGTAAAAAGCTATTTAAATGCTATTCACGTGCTGCATTTCATGTCCTTCTTTGTTAAATATAGGTCCTCACAAAAACAACTTAAAAATCATGAAGCCATAAAATGCTAGCAATTTGTTTTTATCTATTTGTAGGTTGGCAACAGCATATTGCTAATAAGGACAAGATCAAAGATTTGATTCCTCGAAAAACATCTTTTCTTTGAACTGAGAACCACAAGCTATATAGCCATTGAATAACTGAGTTAATCATACAAGAATTTTTAATTTTTTGGAAATATGTAAATCATTGCAGAGTTCAAATCAAATGTATATTTAGTTATTTTAAGTTTACTACCAACTAAAATCTGAAAGTTAATCTAGTTTAAATCCAAAACACTCATAAAAAGACAAAATGCCCGTAGATGGTATTGAAATATGGTTGAAGAATATAGAAATGATCCTGGACAAGTCAGGAATCTTTCTGGTCTTTTGATGAATAAGAGAACTATAATCCATGAGCAATCATGTCTTTTTCAACCCTACCACTTAGGACTCTTATTCTTTCTTCTACTATTAAAATCAAGAAAAATAGTAACATTTTCTATGAGGGGACATGAGGAAAGGCAAACAGGACCTATCATTTCACTAGTACAGGGAACAGCTAGCTACATCTCATAGTTTTAGAGAGTTGATAGTGTGGGGAGGGACCAAGATTTAAGTGATTTGCTAGGATCACATGGCTAGTAAATATATGAGAGGCTGAACTAAGTCTACCTGATGTCAAGGCCAGCTCTCTATCCACTAAATAGATCACTATCATGATTATATATAGATTCATCATTTGGAAATGAGAACACTATTATCTCTTCCAATTACATTAAAAGATAGTTCTCAAAAGATATGACAAACTTAGTATGATAGTAAAAAACTCATTGAAGATACCTAACTTACATTTTCCAGAAAATGATATTTAAAAGTTTTGAACAGAAGCCATTTTGTCTTTTTTAATACAATGAAATTATGTTATGTCTATATGGACATATAGGGCAGGAACAGAATGTAATAGAGTGCTGGGCCCAAAGTCAACCAGACCAGAGTTCAATACCAGCTTCAGATACTTACTAGCTATGTGACCCTGGACAGGTCATTTAACCCCTTTTGTCTCAGTTTCTTCTTTTATAAAATGAGCTAGAAAAGGGAAAGGAGTACCTTTGACAATAAAATCCTAAATGGGGTCACAAAAAGTCAGAAACAAGTGAAACCACCAACTAATAATATATGTATACATGCTATACATATACATATATGTACACACACACACAGATTCTACTCTGCCGTCTCATCCACAAGATGTGAATTCTTGAAGGTCATACCATGAAAGCACAAGCAAGCTCTAGTAGGTGTTCTAAGTTCAGAAAGCTTGTGAGTACAGGTTCAATTACAAGATGAATGTCAGCTGTCTGAGGATTAGCCAATCTACCTTTCCAGAAGCCAATCGCTAGATTGGCTACAAGGTATCAACATTTTCAGTCACAGCAATTCTCAAAGACTAAATTGTTGGGATGTTACAATCTGAGGAAGAAGTATATTTAATAATGGAATTAGATTTTGAGTTAAAATATATAATAACATTTATTTTGTTAATTTCCAGTTCAAAAGCTATATACTTCGTTTTTTCTGCAATGCAAATATTTATTTGCTTGCTTTACAATTTATATTCTTATTCATGATTTCATTAATATACTATACATATACCAACCTATGGAAAAAATGAACAAAACTTTTTCATAAACCTTAGTGCCTCTTTTCTAAACATAGCATATTAGAATTAAATAGCAATTCTTAAAATTTAGATAATCCAGCTATGCCCAAATACCACTATATATATATATATATATATATATATATATATATATATATATATATATATATATATATATATATATATACCAAACAGAACTCCAGTGGTCCCAGGGCTATTACAAACAGAAAATACATTTTAAAATTTTCATGTGTCATCCTGAAGAATGATAGACTTATTGTTGGAAAATAAACTAAGAGTTTTATTTAACTGCATGTCATTTTTAAGATAATTTCTTTTTTCTTAAGTACTTTGTTCATCAACCAAAGGCATTTATGTTTTTTAAAATAGGTGATTTTTAATGAAAAAAGTAAACTTCTTCTAACAATATAGATGACCTCTTCAAATGATTAGAAGACCATTCAGAGAACTGTTTAAAAAAATAAATAAATAAACATTAACAGGTTACTCTAGAAGAATTCCAGGATATCAAACATCAAGAGCTTAGAAACAATCTCTATCATACTCACCTTTAGATTTGGGGCATTTGATTACATTACAGAGGCTTTTTAAATCAAAATATTGAAAAGTTGATGTGTTTTTTTCTACTCTTTAAATAGCACAATACTTAAGAGCATTTGTTAGAAAACATATTCCAACCATTGTAATATTACTTCAATTTCATCATCTAATACTTTTTTTTTAAAAAAGTATTTAGAATACAATTCAATTTTCTAATTTTACTGGTTAGAATTCTTAAGTTGGAGGAGTTCCATTTTTAAATGTCTTAAAGAAATGTGATTATTAAGGTAGACATCTGAGTAAAAATTTAACAGTCATAATAACAAAAAGGAAAAAAAAAACTCCATGCAAAGAAAAAGTAATGAATTAGTCAAGTAAAAATATGAACACCCCTCCCACAAAGCCCACGCAATCCATAAACATTTCTACACAACATTTTAAAAGAAAATAATAAACAATCCAATAATTTTACAATGCTTCTTAGATCGGCTGCTAGGAAACAAAAATCAAATAGTTCAAGATTTATGTATTGCTCATTAAAGCTAGTGAAATAGATACATTATCTACAGTAATTAAAAGAATAGATACCTTCCAAGTCTCCCAGGTATGACAAACTTAAGATCGAATGACAGGGTTAACTCAGTAAACATAGTTCTGAGATCAGTAAATAATAAAAACAATCCACAGTTTAAGGACTTTGTATTCTCTGGAAATGTAAACAGGATTATAACTGTCAGGTCCACAGAAGCACTGACTTCAGCCATTAGTTTGGTTTTACTGTTGAGAAACCAACATCTACTACTGAATCATTTCTTTTCAAATCTACACATTCCCTGCAGCAGTTTAAGCTTCATCAGTGGTGTAGGAATGTATAAAAATGACAGACAAAGGGCATTAGTTCTTTTCCTATGCTATTTTTCTAAAAATGGAAGCACAGAATTGTTTTTACAAAGCTGTTAGGTTGAAGCTATTTGAAGGCAGTTATCTAGGGAGGAAAAAAATCTGGAGGCAAAAAAAATTATTGCATTTTAGACTGTTACCCTTGAGCGAGATTCTTGGAAAACATAGTATAATGTTACCAAATAAGCAATGAACTATCATAACATTTATATTTTAGTTTAATTATCCATCATTTTTCAGTTTAAAATATCTTAAATATTTTATGTTCTACTTCAGTGCGTAGCAACAACCTTTATATTATTTGGAGAATAGTATACTTCCAAAGATAGCATAGTACTTCCAAACTTTCTATATTAAGAAAGTAAATGATAGATCCCAAAGTTATGTTATATGCCAAATTTTCACTTGAATTGAAATTCTTGCATTTAATATATAGGAATGATTAAACAAAAAATATCTATTTCAAAGGTTTTTTCCCCATTCATAAATCATTTATTTAAAAAGACAAAAGGAGTAGAGTTAATAAAATCTCATTTATTCAAAATCCAACACAAATATAAAACTATTTGATCTGAAGCTGATCAAAAACTGTTCTCTCTGGGAAAGATATATATATATATACATATATATAAAAAATATATATATATATTTACATATACACACATATCAATCTATATTTATATATGATTAATAGCTTAACTGATATGACTTTTATTTAAAATTCAAAAGGGCATATTTTTCTAAATAAGATTATTTAAAAAAATAACTAGTTCCGAAAAGCCACCCTTCCCAACCCGTACTTTCATCTGGCTATTATGATGCTTCATTAAGATAAGCCTAATACTGAGATCGAAGTATCCAAATCGTACTACACACACCCCAACAATTAAAAAAAAGAATTTAAACCACCTTACCAATATTTCCCCCTCCCCCTTTCAAGTATCCTTTGCAGAAGAAGCTCTCCCTAGCAAAACACACCATTGCTCCAGGCAGTAGCATGCTGCTATTGGCACTGCCTAAACCAAACAAACAAGATGTTTAACAGTCAAATAAAATGTCCTGCAGCCTCCCTAATGAATTTGTCAAGGACCATCAGATCTCCCCCACCCCCACCTTACTCCCTTGCCTCATTAACTCAAGTATGATGAGACGGATTATAACTAGAGAATACAGATCAATTGGTCTGAAGACTTCAAGTGGCTTTTAGCCTTGAGAGTTTCCTTTCTCTCACTTGGTCCTTTTAATAGAATACAGTATCTCCTCCAGAAGGAGCTGCCACTTCGTTTTAATACACCATCAAGGAGCTGCTGATGGACTTCTATACTAACATACATAAAAGCAGAGGTGACAAGGGCTCTTCAATTACAACCTCCTTGGATACTGTTCCCCCTTCAATTATTCATCTTGGGGAAGAACTGATCCGCAAATACACAGATGAAGCTGCTCTTAATGCAGGGCAGCCGCAAAGACGTGGGGGTGGGGGTAGGCAAGGTGGGGGGGGGGGGGGAGAGTTGCATGGTGCTATTTGCTGGAAGTGTTTAAGTTTATTGCTCAAATGATGTTTCTAATTAGTGCCCGGGCAATAAATTAAAGTCGGCTTTGTTTAACTGATTTATTATTTACTAGCACTCCTACCTCAGGATAAATTGGTAATGAATTGTTTTTAAATCAAAACATTTGTAACACTGTATCATCATTCTGCCTCTATGTAAAAGGAAGAGGGAAAAAAAAAAAGCCGGAGAAACTGTAGTGGGAGTTGAAAACGTTTGGGCTGTTTGGCGAAGTAGTAGTTGGGAGAAGAAGGTGGGATCAGCAAGAGGATGGTTGCGTGCGTGCACGTATCCCCACAGAGTGCCTTTCACTCTAGGTTGCTTCCACTGGCTCCGCTCTCTGCTCTCCGCCATTCCCGAAGAGGCGTGGGGCTCCGGGCAGGAAAGATAAAGGGAGGAGAGCAGGACAGAAAAGAGGAAGGGAGGGGGAAGGAAGGCGCTCTCGCCAGAAATCGCTGTCAGCTATGAGAAAATGGGTCCAGACAGTCAGGTTAGAGATTCCTCCGACCCACTCACTACAAGCAATCTGCAAACCACTACTCGCCGGAACAGAGGGAGGTGCCCCGCCTAGGGGAAAAGAAGCGGAACCTCTGGGGCCTCAGCTGCTTCCCTCCTAGGAACAATGATCGTAGGCCGCTCCAAACGCTCCCGCACCCTAGCTAGCCCAGTCATCTGTCTTCTCGGAGTAACTGCCCTCCAGAGAAGCTGGGACATAGGACTCTGGGGTCTGGTTTGACAACTTCCCTAAGGAAAGTGGCCTTCTCCACCCGTTAATAATTCCCAGAGTGCGGGTACGATTGAGAAATGACTAGAAAGCCCTGTTACCACTAACAGGTCAGGGTTTCCCACCTCGCGCACTAAATTCGAAGTCGCTTCCTTTCCTTTAGATCTGTGGCACTTCTTTCCCAGCACTCTCACAACTACGCTCGATCCCGGGCCTCCGTGGCTCGCCTCCGCCCCCTCCAACCCCCCAACAGGGCGGCACGGTGTTTCCTCCGCCGGCGACGCGCTAGGCAGAGAGCCCACGTCGGCCCCGGCCCCAAAGTCACCTTGTTCCAACGGTCGGAAACGCCCTCCTTTCCCATTGCTCTTCGCCGCAAACAGCAGCCCTACGTCCAAATCCCACCTCCCGAAAAAGCCTGCTAAATTCAGGACAAATTCTGATGCATTCAAGGGGGAGAAAAAGAAGGGGTGGTGGTCAGCAAACTAGAGGAGCTGGGGGCAGCTGCTACAGATCACAGGAGAGAGAATGCCGGAGCCTTGAGCTCCCTCCAATCTAACGCAGAGGGGCTCGAAATTCGCTTCGTTCCAGAATTTGGTACAAGTCCCCAGATTCTTCCCGCCGCCGTTCTCTCAACTTTCTAATGCACTACTACTCTTATCTAGAAAATCGAGTGATCAATCCACATCCATAACAGCTGATTCTCATTCCAGCGGATTCACCCAAGGTCACCTATCCAGATAAAAGTCAGAAGCCCCTCCCTCGGCAATCTAACTAAAAGAGATCTGTCTATCCCCTGGGTATATATTTGTTTTAAGGCAGTAGATCCACGCTCCTGAGGTTTTGGCTTTAAGTTTCAACACTTCTAGGGAAACAAACAAACAAACAAACTTAAAAACGCCTCTCAATTTTACTCTTCCCCAAATAAAAGTACCCGATTACTACAATGAGTGTAGGTTTGAAGAACAACGCAAAGACTGGAAATTTTTTAAAAAGGAGGAGAGGGGCGTTCTAGGAGATCAGAATTTTACTTTGCAAAGATGACAAGAAATGCAGGCGGTTTTTAAATTTGCACATACTGACTTAAGTTGTGAGCTTTTTAAACGGTTTCTAAAGTGAGCAATAAAAGAGTAAAGATGATAGCGGTAAGGCTTTTAAAGCAAGTCCACTTCGAAACAATTATGACTTTTACAAGTCATAATTAGTTCTACTTAAGAAACTATTTAAAAATCGCCTCAAATTAAGGAGAATTCTAGTATCAGTGTATTTTTAAAGTTTAACTGGTTTACACTTTAATGCTGTGTACTACTTCGGCAATACGGTCAAAATATTTACTGATTAAAATACGGAGATTAAGGTAGAGATTAAGGTTATTTAGTAGTAGTTATGCCTTAATAAATAGAATACTTGGCATAAAAAAACGAGGAAGCAAAACATTATGAAGTAAAATAAGATGCTGGAAACTACTCTGTCTGCTCCAATCACTTTCTCTGCAGGATCCTAATTTCAGTTAAAGATTTATCTTCAGGATTACAATCCATGTCTAAAATTTTCTCTCCTCTCCCGTCCCCAGTTACATTTCTCTGCAGCGACATGTAAGGGGAACCTCGCGAGGACTTTGGAAAAGGAGAAATGAGAGAAATATAATTGCCCTGACCCCACCAAATCCCTTACTCTTCCCACAAAACTGACTAAGTAAAAATGATTTATGTAAAGTGACTTGCATCCTGTCCTTGCATGATGGTAGAACGCAAAAATAAAGAAATGAAAAAATAAATCCCCCAATAAAAACAAAACCCTGCACCTTTCTAAATCTGTACTATTCTTTCTGCTCCCTCCCCACTTTACATTCCTGCCATCTCCAACATAGACGATCTTCTTAGCAACTGAAGAGGTCTATACCTTCACCTCCCCCTTCCCACCCCTACCCCCACTTTCATCAGGGGGTAGTGATATATATGCGCGCTTGGATTCTTTTGGAGTCTTGCATATGGCTTTATGATCTCCTCTTCTTTCTCTACTTCTCCTTGCCCCCTTTCTCCATCACGTGAAGTGGTGGCAGCTACCCGGTTCTAACGTGCATATATCCTCTCTAGGATTGGCTGCAGCAGTGACAGCTCGGACTGCGATTGTATGATCTGACGCTCCACCCACTTCATGATGGCCCAGGGACCATTCATAAACTAAACAACTCCAGCAAACAGACAGAGAAAGAGAGAGGTTGAGGCTCACACACCAGAGTGAGGGGAGGGGGGCGAAAGAGACAGCGGGAAAGAGACAGAGACAGAGAGACAGATAGAAGCAGGCAGAAGAGAGGGGCGGGGGGAAGAGAGACAAAAATAGAGGCTCTCTCTGAAAGCAACATAAAGGGGGAGGAGGAGAAAAACCCAGGGTCGTAACAACTACACCCCAGATGCAACGCAAGCAACAACTTCGTCAAGATAACACAGATTTCGTGAGAGACAGAATTAGAAATTACAAAACAGAAATGAATCTTAAACAACTTCCACCGGTTTGTACCTAGAGAAAGACAAGATATCTTTTCAAATCAAACAAAATTGGGTCCAGAAAACGCCTCCGGCAGGAAAAGAAAGAAACCACCACAACAGAAGCGCTCCAAGAGGCAGAGACAAACACTGAAAGCAGCACACCTCCTGTGAACCGCGGATGCTGCCATGGACTGAGTTGCACTTTTCCGCCCAGAGCATTAATTACAGCCTTCTTTCCTGAATTTGGGGGAGGGATAAAACAGTGTAAACTCTCCCATTCCCATCGGGCCTTATTAGACCGAGGACTTCTTTCATCCTTGGATTTAAGTTTTCCAATGAACCATTCAGTCTATATTAATATTTAGCTTTTTGTTTTTTAAATTTAAGGCTGCACTTAGCACTTAAAGGACTGGCGTTTCCAAGTTTGTTGGAGCTGTCTCTTTTACCAACAAGGTTTTTGATTTAAAATTCCATCCTTTTGGGAAGTAAGACTGGATTCTTCTGCATACCTATCTCAGCCTCCCAAAGGACTTCATTTTAAAAATCAAAAGAGGTAACAACAACCAAAAGTATTTCAGGTACTTTTCTTTGGTTTTAATCACTTTTTTTTAGGAGGAGGAGGAGGAGGAAGAGGAGGAGGAGGAGGAGGAGGAGGAGGAGGAGGAGGAGGGAGTAACAGAAAAAGGTGGAGTGAGAAAGGAAGGGGAGCCAGACACAGAAGCTCCACAACTGGGTGGAAAAGAAGAGCAGAGTGAAATTGGGAGGGGGGGAGCTGGAGTGGCGGGTTGCCTTTTTTGCGAGCTGCAGGGCTACCACTAGTGAGTGAACCTTGGATCCCTCAACGTACTGCGAGACCCCGGTGTATAGCCCGGACCTGTGCCCCAACATGATCGCGGCTCAGGCCAAGCTGGTGTACCAGCTCAATAAGTACTACACTGAGCGCTGTCAGGCGCGCAAGGCGGCAATCGCCAAGACGATCCGCGAGGTCTGTAAAGTAGTCTCGGATGTGCTTAAGGAAGTGGAGGTGCAAGAGCCCCGCTTCATCAGCTCCCTGAGTGAGATCGACGCCCGCTACGAAGGGCTGGAAGTCATCTCTCCGACCGAGTTTGAGGTGGTGCTATACCTCAACCAGATGGGCGTTTTCAACTTCGTGGACGATGGCTCGCTGCCTGGCTGCGCAGTACTCAAGCTGAGTGACGGTCGTAAGCGAAGCATGTCTCTCTGGGTGGAGTTCATCACCGCATCAGGCTACCTCTCTGCGCGCAAGATCCGCTCCCGCTTCCAGACACTGGTGGCGCAGGCAGTAGACAAGTGCAGCTACCGGGACGTGGTGAAAATGATTGCGGACACTAGCGAGGTGAAGCTGCGCATCCGGGAGCGCTATGTGGTGCAGATCACCCCGGCGTTCAAGTGCACCGGGATCTGGCCCCGCAGCGCGGCCCAATGGCCTATGCCCCACATCCCCTGGCCTGGCCCCAACCGGGTGGCAGAGGTCAAGGCGGAAGGGTTCAACTTGCTCTCCAAGGAGTGCTACTCCTTGACAGGCAAGCAGAGTTCGGCGGAGAGTGATGCCTGGGTGCTGCAGTTCGGAGAAGCAGAGAACCGACTATTGATGGGCGGCTGCCGGAACAAGTGCTTGTCAGTGCTGAAGACTCTTCGGGACCGTCACCTGGAGCTGCCGGGCCAGCCGCTCAACAACTACCACATGAAAACCCTGCTGCTGTACGAGTGTGAGAAACACCCTCGGGAAACTGACTGGGATGAAGCATGCCTAGGAGACCGGCTCAACGGCATCCTGCTGCAGCTCATCTCTTGTCTGCAGTGCCGCCGGTGCCCCCATTATTTTTTGCCCAACCTCGACCTCTTTCAGGGCAAGCCTCATTCGGCTCTGGAGAGCGCAGCCAAACAGACCTGGAGGTTGGCCAGAGAGATTCTCACCAATCCCAAAAGCCTAGATAAATTATAGGGTGGTGGAGATTACTTAGAAAAACAACAACATACTTCCATCATACAGTGGAAAAGCAAAAACTCCAAAATACAGATTTTTATTTAATCACCAAGCAAGAAGAAGGAAAGAAAAATCCTCCCCACCAGATGGAAGAACATTTTAAAAACAAACAAATTATCTTGTACAGGAGTGATCTTTCTTCCAAAAAAAAAAAAAATGTGAATTTAAAAGATCACACAAAAGAAGCAATCGGACTTTGCCACAACAAATCGAAACCCAAGGTACATTTTCAAATCCATGTATAGTAGTCTTTTCCTCCTTTTATCTCCTCTATTTTGTTTTTTGTTTGCCTGAATGTTGTCACCAAGTGAAAAAAATTATTTAACTATATGTACAAATTTCTCTTTTAAAAGTTTTACTGATGTTAAATGTATTTCAGTGCCAACTCAGATTATGTGCCCTTCTCTCTCTTGCACCTCTATCCTCACCCTAAACCCACTTGTTGAAAACAGTAATAAAATATTACTTTAACTTTGCATGGACTTTTGTGGATTGTTTTTAAACAGGACAGGTGAAATCTGAAGTGTAACAATGTCTCAAAATAAAAAACAACTTCTGAAGCTAAAGTATGCAGAATCAAACCAAAGTCTGATCGTTACCATTCATAATGTAGCTATAATCTTGCAAAACTCATCCTGCTAATTTATTCCTGACTTAAATCTGTGCTTTAAGGCAGTTAAAAATTAATATATATATGCATATACACATATGTGTACATGTCCAACCTTAATTAGTAAATGTGATTCATTCACATTAAAAATTAATAGATTTGCTTTCTTATCCCGTAACTAAAAAACAAACTATTTCAATTTTGACTTTGAAATGCAAGGAAACATTTATAGATCTTCTCTGAATTATTAATGCTGTCAGTTGATTTTCTCCCCTATAACCATTTATCCTCTCCAGGCTTTTAAGTAAATAATAAAACTTAGCAATGTATCAGACAACTATACAAGAAAGAACAAAATGGAAATTATATTAGTGATATGTCTAAATTGAAAGGATTAAGACTTTTATTTTTTATTATAGAGGGAAAAGAGAAATACAATTTTCTTGAGTCTCTATAGTATTTTTTCTTTCTTTTAGTATGTAAACATCAAAATAGCTAACCTTTTATTTCATTTCACTACAAAATGTTTACTGGGTATATTTTGCTGAAGATATTTTGAAGGTGGTAATTAAAATGGAGAAAAGAGGTTACATATTTGATACATAAGAAAAAAATAAAATTATAAATTTACAACACAAAATTATTTCAAAGTCTTGAAACATGAATGAAAATATGTAGGGAAAATATATTAAATATTAGGAAAAGTTATGACATTGCCTCCTATCAAAACCATATTTAAAATAATCATCAAAATGAAAATTTGCTAAAGTGTAAAGATTTTTATTCAGCATTTAAGTTTGTGCCTCAAACTTGGAAAGTGAATTAATTCTGAATTTCTTAGAAAAGAAAGTAAAGTAGAAACAAACTTTTTCTTTGGACACAAATGAAAAGCCTAAGGCAAAGGGATTGGGGATTAGAATCCACTTTGAGTTCTGAAAAATGGCTCACCTAATAAAAATGGGTTTAGCTTGTAGGGATTACTGTTTCTTGGTTTAAAACTAAACAAAATATACTTCTAAATGAAAAATAAAAATTTGTGATCTTATCAGTGATGATCTTATTTACTTTAAAAACAGAAACCTAAGCTTACTTTTCTTTGTGATTCAGACAAGTACTAAGAGAAATTGTAAATATAGTGATACTCTTAGGGACACTTTTTAAGCCACTTTTAATAAAAATAACTTACACATTTACATAGAACAGTAAAGTTCCCGAAATGCTTTCTTTACCACTGATTCTATGAAGTTAGATAAGTGTTGGTAAATAACAAATGAGTAGGAGAGAAAAAGGAAGCTCCAAGAAGAGCTGAAACCTAAAAACTACTAACTTTTGATTTTGAAACCAACAATATTAAAACCAACACCTGAAGTCAGATTTCTTCCCTAAAGTAGCAATAAAATCTGTAAGGCTCTATGATCTTTCTGTTTTAAAAAAATTCAAGAAATTTTTAATTTTGTAAATCTTTACTTTTCTCCTGCTTCTTTCAGTTTAATATAAATCACTGAGCTAAGAATACAAAGCTTTTGACTTCAATTCTCAAACTTATCAAAAACAGATATTTAGGCCTAAGGAATCAAAATTCAAATAATATGAAATTGGAAAAATTATTTTTTTACAAATTATTATTTACAAATATCATATCTGTAATTTCCAGACCCAAACCTAATTCCTGCTAGACATGTTTAGCCAATGTGCAGTACAGGGTAGTCTTTGGGGATCCAAAAACCTGCTCAATCCTTAACAGGCAACAATGAAATAGAAATTAAATGATGCCGGACAGAATACAACAGAAAAACAGAAAGTACAGCTGTTCTCAAAGCAGTTCCAATGACACTCCGCATAACAGGATTCTTAGCCTAAGAAAAAGCCCATTCAAATACCTGTTCATTGATTTGGTATTTTAAGCTGACTTGCCAATTACCAGTAATTGTAGAATTAAAATATTTTTCAAGTTTAAAGGCCCTCTTCCTATCAATTTTAGCTACACTTTAAGTATACAATGGAGTCCAAAAAGCTAATCAATGCAACAAAATTGCCTAACTGTATATTCTTGATTTGTAAGGATATATCGGGATTGAATAACTCCCAAAACACAAATTTCAAAAACTGTTCAGTCCAGTGTCAGAAATGAACTTTTTCCAATTTCTTCCAGTCACATAGTCTAACTATCTCCTCTAAATAAAGGCAATAAGATTAGAACAAAGGGTTGTACATATTGAGATTTAAATTAATTTTTTTTAATAAAAAAAACTTAATGGTTCTTGCAGAAGACTTAAACTATTTAACTTTTTAAAAAATGATTTAATAAAAGCACCATAATAACTCCCAAGAACTTCTTCTATCTAGGCTCCTTCCCCCGTCTAAACTCAAGATAAATATTTGTTGTAAAAGTTTGCTTTGTTTAAGACTGCCCTGCTACTCTTCCAAACACCTTGTTCCTTGGCAGGGCTTGTTCTTTTAAGAAAAAGTTGCTTCTTGGAAATAGAGATTTAACCTTCAGTTTTATAAAAATAAATATAATTTTAAATCTTCCTCCCAGCTTCATGGCTATTCCCATAACCTAAATGAATGAGAAGTTAGGTGTGTCTGAAAAGTAATTTTTAAAAAAAAATTAAAATATTTTTGGCTTAAATTTAGGAAACTATACATGGTACTTTAAAAAATTCAACAATTTACTCTAGGAAATATATATTACAAACAAGACAGAATAATAAGTCAAAGAGACAAAACAAGTAAGAGCAATATATATTGGAATTATATTTGGAAAACATTAAAACCTCAGGTTCTCTATGATGTTTTTATATGAGATGAATTTGTAACAGCCCATTTTCACCCTAATAAGTTAATTAGCCCTAGATCTAAGAGGAAATTATTATTAACATAAATGAACTACACTAAAATAGCCAGTAAGTGAAACTCAAGATTATATATGGGCGAAAAGAGCTTACAAGAAAAGCAGAGTATATACCTCAGTGAAAAATTTAAATCACATCTTTTAGAATGTAACTGGATGTTTCCCAAGCCTTTCCTTAATCTCCTCTATTTCTCCTCTATGCCCCTCTCCCCCAAATAAACTCTAAACAATCCAATAAAAGGGGAAAAAAACCAAACAGAAAGCTTGAGGATGGTGAGGAGATAAGATAGTACATTTGTCCTCCTCTTACCTTGGGGTCAATTTTCTTGAAGTTCGGCTCTTCTTCATCTACTTCAAAATAGAGTTCAGAGGAGGTGATAGAAAGAGTGCCCTTCACCACCACAGAAGGGGCCACGAGTTGAGCTGGTGTGCTCAAGCTAACAGGACCTGTAGAATATAGAAAGAAAATACCAGATGTGTAAGAAACTTGATTAGAAATGTTATTTTTCTTCCTGATTCTCACTACAACTATGCAGTGTCTCCCTACCCCCCACCCACAGATTCTGTCGGATCCTATCCTCCTCCAACAATGCAAAGACTTCTAGACCCTTGGGCCTATAACAGCTGGTTAATGATCCTGGTAAATTGGTATGCAATTGCTTTGTAGTAAGTATGCAATGCCCATAGTCAGATAGAATTTGATTCTACTATTCATTCACATTTCACATCAGGGGCAAGCCCCAGGCTGCCAACCAGCAAGTAGCCATTACCCAAGCAGTAAGTACGGAAATGGAGAAAACTAAGCAGGCTTCCAAGACAAGGGCTCAGATTCTAACTAGAGCTAGATCACAAAAGGTCAGCTCTTTCGCGAAGTTAGTAATGTTATCCTTATCACTGCATTCTCTGTAGTCTGAGTGCTAGTTCTAAAAATCTCATGCTTCATCTTAACTAACTTTCATGAAAAGAATTATTAAAAATTCTACTTTAGTATACCTTCCACTCTACTGTTAAATATTGCTCAGCGATTCTAAATACAGTATTAATGTAGTTTGGGGATTCAGGGATTAAACAGCTGGAGGGTGGGTTTCCAACTGAATGAATTTTTATTGGAATAATGAAATCTCCACAGGGTTTATCAAAGAGACAAATCAGATTGCTACTGAAAACAATGGAATCACTTCAGATTTAACAGTCTAGAGTCTATAGACCCAAACATAAAAAAAAAGAGTGAGACACTAAATGTGTACACACATAAAGAGTAGAGATAATCATATATAGATTTGCTTAATCTGTATTTCAGGCTTTTTTTATTTGAAGAAAAATTAAGGATCTGAAATCAATTCGTGATTTCTCAGATTCTTTGTGGGACAAAAAAGCAACATGAAAGTGATACTTAAAATTTTGAATTAATACAGTAGTACAACTACTCAGGCAATCAATGAGTGAATAACTGCCCTGAAATTCAGATGACCTGTCATTTCCATCGATTGTTAGGACGGTGATGGTCTTTAATCTAACATCAATCTTAATGTGCGCCAGAAGGACAATAGAAGGGATGCTCTACTGAGAGCAGAGAAGGCTTTGCCCCCTATTCCCAATGTACAAATACATTGTGTTTGCAGATGGGCAGCAGATAGCAGGAGAACGGCCATGATTTCCCTAAGCTCATCCTCATAAATGGATGAAATAAGCAGCTATGTGTTCTTTTGCTGTCTCCTTTTGCCCTCTGTACATTAGCATGTAATCCAGAAGAGAAATAACATTTTTTCAATCACTTTCAGACATTCAATTATAGGGTGAACAGACAGCTGCAGGAGCCAGGGCAGCCCAGGTCCTACAGAAGACCCCTGACAATTTCCACTTCATTTCTAACCCACACCACTTTATTAGTGAGGATTACTTCTTAATCCTATTGCCATTGTCAAGATTATATAATTAAACTCCCCTTTCACCTCTATTACAGTATGAATGTATTACCAGAAGCTGGAATAGAAGCATAATAAAAGAGGAGGAAATAGGCGGCGAGTTTTGTAGGAAAGGTAGATAGAGATGAACAATTCTTCTCTCTACGAATGGGGAAGGGAGGGAGAAAGGGAACAAAAATCACAAGGCATAATGCTCCAATTAATTTAATTTTATTTTATTGAGAATTATATAGCCTTTACTAGAGACTGCATATCCTCTTACTTTCTGTTTTCCTTGATCGAAAAGTATATAGCAAAATTAAAAATAAGTGTTCATAAACAAAAGGTTCAGGTTTTAGATTTACCAAAGTGGAAGACATTATACAAAGGATTATTTTCCATTTGAAAAAAATTCTGGACTCATCTCCATCTTACTGTTCTTTCTTTGTAGCCCTTTCAATAGTCATACCAAAAGAACTGTAGGCAAAGGAGGAACAAAGCTACTTAGTGAAATATTAAAATGCCACAGGAAGGAAAACAAATGTCCTACTGGCCATCTACCCTGTTACTTCTCTTCTGTCCTGCAAACAAAGCTGAGAAATTTCCAGATACAATCATATTGAAAAACCTAGCTTCTTATTGTCATGAAGTTCTCTGAGGAAAAAGTGGCTCTAGGCTTTTGAAATAGATTTTTTTTTTCTTGTTTTTACTTTATATGGAAAAGCTAAATGTAAAGAGGGACACAATTAGTAAAATCCAGCACAACAAAACCAACTTTTTACTCAAGGGCCAGATTTGTTTACAAACTATTTACCTAGGCAGACTTTTAGAGTAATTAGACAGCAAGGCCTGCAAGGGTAAGTGGGAAAGGATACTTTTTGTTTTTAACAACAAAAAAGAAAGGGGGAAAAATGACTTCTCCAAATGGAAGCCCATGACCATAAAAAGAAAAATTAAGTCTAAAATAATGACAGTGTTTGTTGAGAGAAGTGTGGAAGTAGTAGTTCCCAGCACAAAAAGTCAGGGGAAACAACAGACATAATATGATGATAGAAAGGGGAAACATCAGACACAAAAACAAGCTCTTTTCAACTTAAATGTGGAGGACAGTCCTTACTGTCTAAATACTTAGTTGACATAACTAAAAATATAGCAAATTGATGGGCAAACTAGTTTGAATATTTGCCCAACTGAAGAATTTACCAGTCAGATTCTCTAAGTCTTTCTCCTCCACAGATGACAGGGTATCATCATCGCCGTCTAAGGTAATCTCACTTTCCGAGTTCTGATTTCCTAAAGCCTGACTCTTGATGGACTGTTTTCCTTTAGCAAGGATATCTTCATCTGAAGCTGAAATGAAAAAAGAAACAGGGATGTCCATCAACTTAGGGAAGGAGACAGTGACCAAAAGTAAGGTAAAAGGAATAAACATTTGAAATAAGGGAAGGTTAGTCAATGATGATCACTGGTATTTGGAGAATTAGTCAATCAATCTCTTTCTCAATCTCTCTCTCTCTCTCTCTCTCTCTCTCTCTCTCTCTCTCATACACACACACACACACACACACACACACATCATACAGGTACTCAGGACAGCAAACAAGTATGTATGACAGTCTATTTCCCAAATCCAGTGTAACAGTACCCTGAAGAATACTTATCCCATTAAACCCAACCTCAGAACCAGTGACATCTCACCATTTATTTATTTATTTATTTATAGTTAAGAATGGGGAGGATTGAAAACCAGCACTTCCTGAGATACTGGGAAGGGGGTGGAGGAAAATCTCTAGTTCAAGTGCACAATTACCAGGTAAATCTTTTCAATTTTCCGTAAGACATTGGGGAAGTAAAGTGGGAAAACTTCATTCTGTGAATAACAACCAGATGCATTTGGAGAAAAATCAAAATTGAGATAAGGTAAGAAGGTGGCTGAGGCCTTCATACCCTAGTCTGAGCATGCTGCTTCCCATGGAGATTAGACAGACGAATCAGTGGCATTAATGAAGCCACTGGTTCCTATCAATTCACATCTCTTCCCCTCCTTCTTCATCTTCCCTGTCCCTTGCACAGGACTACAGTAGTTTCTCCTAAAATCCAAGGCTAGGAAACCTGAGGTGCAAAAGCCACCTCTCCAGGCGGTTAAACTAAAGGGCTAAGACACCCTGGGGGTAAACACAACAGAAAAGGTTTGGCAGGCCAGAGAAGTCTCTACAAATACATTAGCAAAAAAGAGCCATGCCCATTTTCTCAGGACATGTGACAAGGCAGCAGGAGGGGAGGAAGAGAGAAGCAAACACACAAATCTCTGCAATCTGCAAAGGAGGAGCTCTGGGGGGCGCCGACAGCCAACAATGAGACTAGGAGAAGGAGCAGAGGAGTCAGTGGAAGTAACTGGGAGAAATGATCTGGGGACTAGAAATGAAAACCAGAACTTCAAATACTGCAAGCCTCTAACTCAACTACAGAGCAGAGGGTGTGGATGCCTTCATGTTTGGAAGGGATAGAACCAATTTCATGGACCACCAGGAAACAGGTTACCTAAAAGGTTTTGAACAAAAGCTGGACCATGTTTCTGATACATAGAAAATTGTAACATCCATGTGAAAAAAGCCAGGTTTTGGAACTTCACTGAGAAGCCCTGTATTCTCGTGCTTACATAATACAAACTTGACCTAGTCCTTGGAACTGGTGCACCTGATTCTTTGAACTAAGGGCATAAGCTTTCCCTGTAGAATGACTGAAGAGATCCAGCCTGGTGAAAACCAGTTTCCAAGAAGGAATTAGGGTGAAGTCAGATGGCACTAAAAGCATATTTTATTAAAATAAATCAGTCCAATGGATTTTAAACATATAAATTATAGCACAGGCAAGCAAACTGATTCAAGTAACTAATCTCGTTGGGACTCAGTTTCTTCCTCTGTAAAATGAAGGGGCTGGGCCAGATAAATCTCTAAGGATCTTTCCAGGTCTGTAATTCTATATAATCTATAGTTTTGTAGTCAAAGGTTATTTATGGGTAGAATAAAACTTCATTTTGACATCAAAACTTCATTTTTATATCATTGCCAACTCATTTGTAGTTATCATTAATTCATTCCATTGCTATAATAGAGTATTACTTTTGGATAAATAGAAGTATTTCTCCTGATATTTTAATACTTCAAGGATTCTAATTTCTTCTAAAAATATAGTAAAATCTAAAAGGTGGGAGAAAGTTTTCTTTAATAAATCATTTATTCTCATATTATATATGGGAGAATAAAATCTTATTTTCTTAAATATATGAGATCAAATAACAAAATATATAAAACTCTTTGCAAAAAAAGGGTTATGTAAATGATAAGTATTTGCTATTATTTGCACATCATTTAAAATACTGGATATCAAAGTTACAATTAAGTATACTATGTTAAGATATAAATTTTAGATTGAATGAAAGAAGTTACTTCATTCTTTTAATATTTGTTTTGCAGAAACATGTAATAAGTCCCCAAGTAAGCAATCACTTCTAGGTTTTTAAAATTTTATATTATCAAACTTATTAAAAAAAATTAGTCCTTTAAAGTATAAAAATTTAAAAGTGAGGTTTAAAAGATGTAAATCAATGACTACTTACTGGACAATTATATTAATCAACATGCTAATTTTTAAATGGAGGGATTATTTCTTCCTATAATAAAAAAAACCATGGAACTTGTGCATTTTTACACAAGTTGGCATACATATATATATATATATATATATATATATATATATATAGTTAGGGATTGCTTTTACTTATTAAAAAAAGTTTGGTTAAAAAATAGTTTAGAAAAAAAAATCAAACATAAAATGCAAATTATGAAAATATTCACATCCAAATCCATGTCTGAGGAACATATGCCAAACACATCAGGACCAACTTGCTCATTACTTTCCCTGATTACTGCCATACATGACTTTAGGCTCCACTAGCTTATTTAAAAAAAAAAAAAAAAAAAACTTTAATCTGCAAACATTTACAGAGGAAGGCAGTCCCTAGTGGCAATATAACATGGCTTAAACTTTCAGTAAATAAATGCACATTTAAAGGCAAGATAAAGTAAAATGACCCAAGACATTTCTAATTTTCAATCATTTCAATTTAGAGTTTGAAATAAAGATGATGTATACATTCTCATGTTCTTAACAATTTGCTCCAAACAGAATACATTCTGATTAAGGGAAAGTTTTATGTAAAAGACAGTAATATGTGTATATTGCATATATGGGATTTTAACTTTTATCTTATTTTTTAATTTATCAAACAACAAACAAACAAACAAACAAAAAGCTCAGATTCTGGAACTGTTCAATCTGAGCTAAAAACCCTCTTGTCATGGAAAATATGCAGCTTACTGATATTTAGAATGGTTTTCCTGTAATTAACTCCCCCTTGAGGATTTTAAGTTAGCAGCAGTAAAATTACCAACAGTACTCTAATACACACCACATGCGCTGTTGTTCAATTCTCAGTGGCCTAATAGCTTTCTGCTAAAGATTTTTTTTTTTTCAAAATTAGAACAAAACAATTCCAAGCAAAAATAAAAGGTAATTATAATGTTTATATGCATTGGGGGAAAATACATTTTTATTTTTAGCTATACTATACTATTTAATCACCATTTTATAAACAGGTATCTGATGTCATATTTCACTTGTGTGTCAGTGTATTCCACAATGAACTAACCGTTTAATTTGAAGATGTCGGGGCTTACTTTTAAATCATTTAAATAAAAGTTGTATGTTCAATTTAGTCTTAACTCAAGAAATTTTCTAGATATCAAAAAAACTACTAAGAATGAAATTTTTCAGTTTTTTACAGAATAAGGTAAAAATATACCACACATCTAGCTTTGTATTTGTTGCGGTTCCATTTTTTTTTTTTTTTTGAACTAAATCATTACTGAAGCTAGAGCTATTATTAGATAAAACTATACTAATTTTTAAATGTCTCTAGTTGCATTTTATACAGTCTTAATCCATGTCAGTACTAAAGGCTGGTAAACTGAACTCAAAAGAAAGTTCCACCAGGGGCTTAATATGTGTGGGTGAGATTATTAGAGGCAAGTTCTGAAGCAACACTGGATAGGAATGGATTTGTCTGCAGAATAGGGTGAATGATGCTAAGACAAAAAGTATGTGGGAATATTTTCTATTTGAGATTCACAGATTCTTTTCCTTTCCTCAATTAGTAGACTGCCCAGTTAATATTTCAGAAAGTAAGTAGGAGAAGACTATGTACCAAAGTCTTTGGCACCATACCATTTCAAGAAAAATTACTTTTCAAAGTAACATTCATCATCTCAACCACTAAAATGATAATATATAACTTCACATATTTTTATAATAGATTTACTAATATATCAGATGATGAGAGCTACCAAAGCTCTACTCTATTGAGATTCTAGAGATATATCCCTGCCTTTATTACACTGGAATAATTTAGAAAATATATCATATTTCAAATAGATGGCATGTAATTTGTGGCATTTACAAAGAAGGATACTGGGGACATGGGACAAGCTCAATAAAGTGTGGGTAGCTTAAAACAGCCCACCATGATTTAAAGAACAAATCATGTTTATCCTGCTGAATATGGAATTCTAGAAATTACTACATTAACAGAGAGAACAATATATTTTGGCAGCTAAAGAGATGGAAAGAAGCATGGTAGGTGCTTGATCAGGGAATAATCTTGTTGCTTCAAAAACCTATTTCTTGAATTATTTTATACTATTATTTATTACAAGAAAAAATTAAAACATAACTGATATGATAACTCCAAATATAATATATTTCAAGTTTATCATACTGCTGAGTTAGGTTAAATAACATCTATCTTAATGACAATTTCCAGCTCAAGAAATTTTCTGGATATCAAAAAAACTACTAAGAATGAAATTTTTCAGTTCTTTTACTGAATAAGGTAAAAATATACCTCATCTACCTTTGTCATGTCATCAAGCTCATGATTTTTCTATTTATCCATCTATCAAATAAAGTATTTATGACATTCTATACAGAAGCATATTTGTATTAACAAAAAATCTTGCTAAATGAATATCTACCAAAGACAAAGAATAAGGGTGTAATCTGCTATTTATAGAATCTGACCACAAAGCAATGGCAACAATGAGAAAGAATTTTCTCCTTTAGATGGTACAGACAATCTTACCATTTTTTTATTTTTTTAAAAAAATATTTCTATATCCTTACAATCTGCAATTATTCCAAGTAGGATTCATTTTATCACCTAAATAAAAAACACACTGAAGTAGAACCTTGAAAATAAAAGTTATTATAACACTTTAATTTTAAACTTATTTTTTCTTTTAACTTGATGATAAAATGTCAACTAAAATAAATAAGAAGTTTGGAAAAAAACGTACATTAGTTCTTTATTAGAAGTAAGATTGCTTATCTTCTAGTCTCATCTCTGTCACTAACTAATGTGTGACCATGTGAATATAACTTCTCTGAGTCTTGAGTTTACTGATCTGTAAAATATGGGTACTGGATCATTAATATCCCTATTAGCTCTGAAATTCAATAAGAAGAATCAGACAATAGAAGTTAGCAAATCTATTCAGTACCTTGTATTTGAATGCTAATGAATATTTAATAATTGTACATTCATATATAAGAATATATACAAAAAGGGAAAATTTTAAATCAAAATATTAATCTTTAGCTGGTATAGACTGTTTTCACAAAATTTAAACAAAATTTTTAATTTTAAAATAGGGATATGATAATGGCTATGAAGTTAAAAAAAAAAATCCTACAATGCAACAATGACTTTTACAAATAACTACTTTGGAGGTTCTTTCTTTGAAAAATTACCTAAATCTTCGTTCCCTAAAGCAAGTTAATGTGAACTTGGGCAGGGCAATTAAATTGTCAGAATTAAAAAATTTGTTTTTAACTAGAAGGTAGCCAGAAGTAGAGTCATGGGGCTGGTATTGATCGTGAGAACAGAGAACATTAGTCTTCAGGTATTTACTCGGCCACCTTTGCACTAGAGGCTTTCCTTCAAATCAAATCAATTCCTGGAAAAGATGGCGCTAACAACTAAAATACATAAGTAATCTCCAACAAGATTTCCCTTTGGATCTTTTTCTTTCATATTAATACAGTGCATGGTACTCCAGATTCTTCACTTTAAAAATGCATTATTCCCAAAATGAAGTCAACCTTCTAGGACCTAAATATAAAACAATGGGAAATGCACAAAGACTAGTTATATGTAAACATTTTTACTCACTATAATTTTATCTGTTGCAGGATTTTATCACATCTTTGGCCATCTTCCCATTCCCACCCCCCAATCTGGTTTTTTTTTTTTTTAACCTATTCTTTAATTTGAGTATTCAACTTTTAACTTATTCAAAACCGTTTCTTAAAAATAAGTATTACTCTAAAATTACACTTATATTGTTGATACTTTGGAGATATTTTCAGATTTAAAACTGTAAAATTATATTTTAAATATAATTGTTTTGAATGCTGACAACAAATTATGGCATCATGCAGTAAGGATTGATTTCCAGAACTTCATAAAATGCTTTATGGCACATTATTTTTATTGTTTTTTAAAAAAAAATAGATAAGTATAACTAGCATTTTAGACAATTATAATTAGCATCTTTCAAGAAAGCTAAACAAAAGATAACTATAAATTTTAGTGAAAAAGGTAGTATACCTAGCTCTATTTGCTTATTCACTTGGTATTTGATTTTTAGTTGAACTACAATAACAAAAAGTTGAATTAGAAACAGAAATAAACAAAGAGGAATATTTTTCTATTAAAAGTTTATTCCTTATTTAAATGTTTTTGCACTTCAAAATCTGCTTTGGATATTGATGATCACTAGAGAACTATAAAAATTCTACTAAACAAGACAGTACTTAATCAAATGTTTTAGCCTAGCTTTCTCTTTTATGGAATTAAATGGAACTTTTTAAGATTAAAAAAAAAAAAAGTTACTTTAACCTTTTCATTAATGGTTTAAAAATCAGAGTTATTAATCCTCATAAATTTAAAAAAGGTATTAACTTAAAGGGTGAGTATTTTTAGAAAGTAAACTGCTCCAATGTAATGTTACTGCAAGATCACAGAAGACAAGATATGCAAGGGAATTTTTTTTCTCATAACAAAACTACAACTAGGATCATCACATAGGTGGGTACTTATGTTGTCTAAATGGAATGGTTCAATTTATTATTTTTCTGGTATAAATTTGAAAATCCTTAGTGTGAAAAAATATGTATGAGGAGTAAATTTGAAGGATTATTTTAATTTCAGGGAACAAAAATCACATTATTCTGTTCACTTGTAAATGAGTTTAGAAAATTAACTATGCAATGAGGAAATTTTGTGAAAACAAATGGCTTATCTAAAGCAAAAAATGTAAAAATCCTTATTAAGTGAAAGAAAAGATTTAAGAAAAAATCTTAAATTGTCAAAACTATTTTTCAAGAAATACCAAGTTCTTTTTTTTTTTTGCTCAGATGGAATAAAATCCTTTTAAAAAGTATATCTTTTAAATGTAAGCTCATTAACCAAAAAATACATTCTACTCTAAAATCCACAGAATCACCTCACAATAAAAATAAGAATAGCCAAAACAGAAGTGGCCTAATTAATTCTACATTTTGTTTCTCCTTCCCCTCCTCCTACTGTTGAAGATGTAAGGCTCTGGGACTCATTGCTTTTAGATCACTTTGTTATTGACTATTCTCTGTATGGCCATTTATTTTAAAGGACTGATGTCACATTTGGTGTTATATCTGATGACATATTGTAGACATTTTCTTCCAGAAATGGCTCTTTAAGGCTGAGTGCAAGAGGTTAAGCTGCCTGGCTGAGGCCAAACCCAACATTATATTCTTTCATCTAGATCTCAACAATATTCTTAATTGTCTTAAATTAGTATTTCCTTTGTATTTTGCACTTTAACCTTATAAATGTAAATACAAACCTTGAAATTTTAAATGGCAGGCATGAAAAAAGTAAAGTTATTTCTTGTATTTAAAAAAGAGCAAAAAACATTAAGATATGTTGTCAATTTTACTGACAATATTAAGTGTGGCTACATTTTACATTTTGCTTAACTAAGTATCTTAAATAACTTTCAAAACCATAAAATAATAAGTTTAAGTGCATAATCAAGATAAAGAAATTGTTAAACCCAAAGGAATAATCCATAGTTCTACTCATTCATTCCTACTGGCTTTTCAGATGGCTTCCAAAAATTGCTGCTGAATGGGAAGTAAGGTAATATGCAATACAACAAAAACCGGGGGGAGGAGGGGAAGAGGGATATGTTTGGTTGAGCTCTGCTAACAAGATGATGCAGAACAGTAACATAGGGAAATAATGTCTATTCTCTTTTTCCGCTAGCCATCTATCATTACCATCTACAAATCAAGGCTTAGAGACTACCTAGGCCAAGGCACTTAGACATTTATTACCCTTCCTCTGCTTCTCATTGGAATCTCAAGTTAAAAATCAGCAGTTAAGAAGAAACCATATATGCCCAAGAGTGCCTCAAAATGTATTTGGTTTTAGTACTGTTTTCTTTATTATTTTAAAGTAATTAAATTAATTAGTGGTCTTTTACTTGATGAAGACAATGAACTCAAAGCTAAACGTGTCATTAAAAATAATTTTAGCTCCAAATTCTAGAGACAAAGTCTGTTATAAAAATATTGCATGTGTAATATATTGTGTATATGATTAACATCACAAGATTACAGACACTATGCGGTCCATGAAAAAGTAGCTACTTCTTTCATTTGTGGGTAAAATAACTCTGAAATGTAGTGTTGAATTGTTTTACAAGGCCTTGCAGTAATGAAACTCTGTTCTTCATTACCAAGTACTGTACCTGCTGCTATGGACAAAAAGCGGTTTTTACACTGACCATGTTCCACGGCTGTTTTTAGTGTCGCTTCAGGATGTGTCGATCCAAGAGGGTTACGCACAAATCGTCGCCGGCGCCGCAAGTCATCTTCCCAGTAGTCAAGGCGCCAGAACTCACGAGGACGACTACAATGAAACAGAGAAGCCACATATGTTAGCAATTATCAAACAGCGTGGTAGCACTGGATTTCTGCATAAAGCTCTCCTTGTTTGCTCTGCCCTTTTTTCCTTCTCCACATCCAATCCCTGTAAAACATCCCCCCACCCCCTTTGCTGCAATCTTTTACTTAGGTATGTCCTTGAAAATAACAATATCACCTTCCAGCCTAAGGAACTCCTTTCCCTTTTTTCTTGGAAGGTGAAATGAGCACTAAATACATCATTTTGAAATGAATTGCTGACAGTGTGATCAGTTTCCCCACACTCTAGTGGCATGTGCTCCGATTTCAGCCTCATTTCAGCCTCAGCAGGGCACCTTTCTCAGTGACTGCATTTATAAACCAGAATAGGGAAAAGGCTATTATAAATATGGTATAACATTACCTATATTAATCAAAGTCTGTCCCCCTTCATTTTTCTTCCTAATTTGTGCCTTTTTGCACAAGGTCAGTAAATCATACTATGAATGCTTGGTCCAGAAAGTGTTAACTTTAATGAATACCTCAGTTACATGCTTATGTATGTGATAATAAAATATTGCTCTGTTTAGATGTGCAGGAATTTAATTAAAATAATCTCTTAAAATATTCATTACATTTAGCCCCTGAGGCTTAGAACAACACAAGAAAATGCATTTCTTTTCCATTTACTGTTTTTAAATAAACCATTGCAGGAGAGTGAAATAGCAATCTATTTTCAAGCAAATCAGATTGGATTTCTGTTTCATGTACTATGTTTTTATATTTAATTAAAAACTACATGCTATATGATGTGCAATAATTGCTATATGGAAAACATATATCTTAAAATTTACTTTTTAAAGGATATGCTAAATTTATCTTCCATTATACTTCTTCAAATATGTAAAGAGTTTTCTGTAATATGTTTTTTTAAAGCTAAATCTTAACTAGAACACTGAAAATATCTTGCTAGGAAAATAGTAAAGTGAAAAAAAAAAAAAAAAAAGAATCCTAATATGCAAGGCAGGATGGAAGGGAAACACCTGTGGTGTAATTTGCAAGAACAACAACAACCAAAAAATCTAAAGCTTAAAGATATGTGAATTTCAATGGTAAAATACAATCTTTTTCCATAACTGGAACTTCTACTAGAATGATAAATACAAAATAAAACCCAACTTGTATTTCATGAGTTAATAAAATTGTGTGCCTGTCAGCTGTGACAAATTAGTATCCTTGACCAATTTATAGCACAAAATACTAAAAATGATATTGATATTCTATGCATTTTAAAGAATAAATCTAAAAACAATGCAGGGTCTATAGAGCTGTAATTTTACAAATTAAGTCATTCAAATTCAATTCAAGAAGAAAATATGCTATAAACTATGTGATTTTCTCAACAGCTATTTTTAAAAAAGTGATATGACTACAGTGGGTTTGGTACCTCGTTTCTGAGAATATAGGGAAAGAAAACATGGATACCAAATATATCCTTTGTCGATTTTGATCATTACTACAAGGACAGGGAAGAATATTATACAAGCAGGGAAAGAAATGCTAGCAGACTATATTCCTGTCATTAAAATGTATCTAAAATTAATAGGTATTATATTATGTTTGTACATATGCATACATGCATGCATATAACGTATGTGTACATGACAACTTGGAGTTTCATTTACATATATGGTCAATTATTTAATTTTTGAATAAAAGCAAAAGTTATCACTTGAAAAGAGTAACTGAACATGTTTTGAAGTATATGCATGTATAGAGATGAGGAAAAGACATTTCCTTGAAGCTCAATTAATAACTTAAAATTTTCTATCAGTGATATTTTAAAAAGGCAGAGCACAGCTGGCTATGTGGATGCCTTTGGTAGTCACAGCTCCAGAATAGGTACTTCATCATTCTGCCTTCCTACATTTATCTGTTAAAATTATTATCAAATATCAGCCAGGATGCAGCCGTGAATCACACACTGCTGCTCATCTTCAGGGGAAAGATACAATGAAAGTCTATTCATCAGTATAGCAATCGGCACAAGTAATTAGTTCCCTAGACTGGATCTCCTACAAAGCTTATTTCAGTCAGTACCATAAACATATGACAATGTAAAGCTAATGAAAGCTGCTAAAATTTGTTAACCTTTTCTGCCATCAATCTTTCTAATACTCCATGCTACAGTATTATGAAAAGATGTTAAATTATTAATTTGTCACTCATCCATCCTGCCATACTTTTGATCAAATTAAATGACGTTATTCTTCTAGATAACAATTAAAATTATTAGAGTTGTTAAGCTGCTATAATAAAATTACACCAAAATTAGGTGACAATAGATACTGACATATGTATCAACAGTTAAGAATAATTCAAGAGATTAAAACATATGTGTAATCATTTTATTCTACTGTAACCAAACCGAATAAATTATCACATCATTTATTAAAGATCAAATAACTCAACATTTATAAGTTACAATTATTAGAATTATTTATAATGTATAAATTAGAATTAACAAAATGCCTTAAATTTATTTTTGGAGTATTAAAATATGCATAAAATATAAAACATTTAAACACATTAAATGGTAACATTTATAGAAAAATATAAAACGCATTAGGGAGTGGTCATTAGATCTCACAAGAACAAATTCTCATGATAATATGACTACATGTATTACCAAAAAAATATATATTGCTCAAACTTATTAACTTAATTACTATATTGAAAGGATTACTAAAATTTTTTCTTAGCTAGGCAGTTGTTAAAATATTCTCAAATAAAATTAATATGATATTGTGGTATAACAAAATACAATATTCCCTAGATAATTTTTCCCAAATGGAAATCTTAGAAATAAATTCACCCAATTCTTTCATTTCACCTATGAAGAAAAAGAGGTATAGACATGATAAATAATTTATCCCACTATTTAGTAACTGAAATGAGATCAGTTATCAGAATCCTGATTTTTGGTCTAGGGTTTTATTCCCCCATACTCTCTTGCCTTTCATTTATCTTAAAAGATCAAAAAAATTTTTTTTTAAATATACTCTCTGTATGGAGAGAAAATGGTGCCTTTCATTCTTGTCCAGGCTAGAAGTACAGGGACTACTCACTGGACAAATCCTACTACTTAACTACATGAAAGTTTTGACCTGTTCCATTATATAACCTATTGCCAGTTTGCCTCTTACTCTACTTATGCTGCCTTCTGTACCCTTCCATCCTCTCCACCATAATGGGACTGAATTTAACAACTGATCACCTTTAGTCCTACTTGCAAGATCATAAAGCATCCCCCTTAGCTTAACCAAGTACTAGGAATTACAGAAGTGTGTCACTACAACTAGACTACTTTCTTATTTTAGAGAGGCATTGCAAAAACTAGTGTCTGCCTTACTCATTAGCTTAAATTGCTTCTATCATTCTAGGCTAACACCAAAAACTGTTAAGTGCCAGATGACTTTCCCGCAATCCTCGTGAAGAATTTTATTCAACACTGGTCATGTTCTTTTCAACATATTAATGGTGTGGAGCAAAATAAAAGAAGAGCATGCTTTTCAAATCTGTGGATGGTTCAAAGTAAAGGAAGGTAACTAACAGAGAATATATAAAAGGATGGAGATCCAGAAAGTGTTAGTCATTACAGAAAGATCAAAGGTAAAACAAAGATATACATCATGATTCAGAATGATTTATATTTACAGGCATAAAACAAGAAAGAGAAACCAAGGGAATAAATATGGGGAAAAAATAAATGCAATCACTGGGTTTTGCAGATAATAATGACTTAGAAAACCTGAAAAAGGTAACTAAAAAGTTGACTGAAATGCAAAAAAGTTGCAGGATAAACATTAAATCCATATAAGCCATCAGAATTCCTGCATATTAGCAATAAAACCCACCATGAAGGAATAGAAGAAATACATTCAAAATACTTACAGAAGCTATAAAATAATTAGTACCTATTGACATATCCAGGAACTACATACATCTGATACTTTGAATCCTAGAAAATATTTTTATAGAAATATAGAGCTAAATAATTTGAGAAATATTCATTGTTCAAGGGTAGGTTTGGATATTGGAATGAAAATGACAATATCTTAAATAAATTATTTATTCAGTTTCACAATGATCAAACTACCAAAGAAGTTATAAAATTAGAAATTTATATATATATATATATATATATATATATATAATATATATTCATAATAAAGAACAAAAGCCAAAGAATATCAAGGGAAATGATGGAAAAGAGCTGGAATAAATGGGAGTCTATTGGTACTAGATTTCAAACAATACTTTAACTCAGTGATCAATTAAACAAGTTGCTAAAAGACAGAGAGGCTGATCAGTGGAACAGATTAAGCACATAAAATACAAAAGCAAACTCACATAGCAGCCTAGTGTTTGATAAACCCAAAGAACCTAGTTACTGAGATAAGGCATTACTATTTAACAAAAATTCCTGGGAAAATATCCATCAGTTGGGCACAAATTATATTTACATCAATATCTCACAGTGAATACCCAATTAAACTTCAAAAGCATATTTGACTTACACTTAAAATGTGATATCATAAGAAAATTAGAAAAACAAAGAAGAAAGTAACTTTCAGATCTAAGGATAGGGAAACCTTCATGACCTATTCCTTATTTCCCACCAAAAAATAGAGAGCTCACAGAATAAAAAATAGACAGTCTATATGATTTAAAATAAAAAGGGATTTTTAAAATAATAATATTTTTTTCTTTTAAATATGGGTCTCATTTCCAAGAAAGCACAGAGCAGCAATTTAAAAAATGCTTGTTGATCTTATTTTATTTAACTATATGAGAATAAGTTAGGCCCACAAGTGATAAATGTAGAAATAAGATATAGAAATATATAGATAAGAACTTTCCAAAGAAGAAATTCAAAGTATGAAGTTATATGAAAAAAAATGCTCTAAATCATTAATAATTAGCCAAACACAAATGAAAGTAACTTAAGAGTTTCTACCTGATGCCTATCAAATTGATAAAGGTGATTAAAAAATAATGAAAATGGTAAAAATTTTACAGACTGATAGTAGAACTGAGAATCATAGAGCTATTCTGGAAAGAAATTTAGAATTATAACCCAAAATTTAAGAAACAGTACATGTTTGACCCAGCTATACAAGTAGTATGCCTGCCTATATCACAAAGAACGCAAAAAAAGGAGAAAAGATCCTACATAGGTGAAGTGCTTACACAAGCTTTTTTTTGTGGTGACAAAAGAAATGCTAATCAATTACTGAATGACTGAAGAAGTATTACATATGTATATAATAACATATTATTATTCTACAACATTGATATGAAGGATAGTTTTAATTGACTCTCAGCATGAATCATCAAGTTGACATCAATGACATCATCAATGTCAAAAAGGGATAATGTACTTAATAGTATAGAGTCTAAAACAAGGGCTATAAATATTCCCAATCTAAGACTCTACTACAGTCTAATCAGGGGTCCTCAAACTTTTTAAATAAGGGGCCAGTTCACTGTCCCTCAGACTATTAGAGGGCCGGACTACAGTAAAAACAAAAACTTTGTTTTGTGGGCCTTTAAATAAAGAAACTTCATATGAAGGGGATAAACGTCCTCAGCTGCTGCATCTGGCCCGTGGGCCATAGTTTGAGGACCCCTGGCTAAGTAATGGTATTTCAGAGACAAAATAAATAAATAAATTTTACTCAAGAACTTTAATCTTTATCTACAATAAAACAATTAACAGAAAGAAGGGGAAAGAGAGGAGAAAGAAGGAGAGCAGGAAACAAGAAAGGGGAGGGAGGAAAAAAGAAGAGCAGGGAAGGAAGGAAGAAAGAAAAAGATGGAGGGAAGAAGGGAGGAAGGAAAGGAGGAATGAAGAAGAGATGGAGGAAGGGAAGGAGGAGAGATGGAGAGAGGGAGAAAAGAAAGGAGGGAAGGAGGGAGGGAGTACAATGGAAAGAGTGTTAGACTTTGAATCAAAGACCAGTATTTAAATCCCAGATCTGTTTCAGTGATTTTGGAAAAGCCTTTTGACTTTTCTGTGTGCCTCATTTTCAATGGATTTTTTGGCCTCCAAGATCTGTTATAGCTCTAATTCTATCACTCTATGATCCTATCAAATCCAGTGATGCTGTGTTTTGTTCAGTTTTTGATATCACATTTTACACTGGTAAACAGGATTACAGATGCTAGAAAATGATCAGGTTGTTAATATTATACAATAACTATATTAGGGAATAGGAATATTTTATCTAAAGAAGAGAAAATTTTGTCAATAACTATCTGCCTTACTTCTATGTAAGCTATTGCACTTTTGCAGATTGCAACAACTTGCCTAATACACAGTACAAAATGGTCGCTAAGGTTCTTTACAATTTTATTATCCAAGAATTCTTCTAAATGAATACTCTTCCTGAACATGACAACTAACCTAGAAAAAATATAGAATAATTTTTTCTCTAATTAAATGATGAGGGTCAGAGCCAGACTGCATAGATTTTTAAATGAATGAAAGAAGAGAAAGAAGAGTCACTACTTAAGAGGGAAATGGAACCACTTATTGTAGACAGCTGCCTCAAGTTATCTGACCACATAAAGAAAAAAAAAAAAAAAAGAAATAATAATAAGAGATGATGGGCAGACCACTTGAAGATGAGGGCAACATTTGACATGTTTATAGGCACTACGAAAGCAGTCAATAAATTAGCGAAAGGGTAAAGATGATAGAAAGGGCAACTTAATGAAGAAGATGGGATGGAATGGGATCACCCATGCATGTAAAGGGGATAGCCTTCATAATGAGAAGTGCTGCTCCTTCATCCAGGAAGAAGTGGTGGAAGACGTCTGAGTGATGTCAGATGAGAAAGAGGTGAAAGAAGGTACCTCTTTGCAAGTGGCCTAAAAATATGAAGCAAGATTCTCAGTTGAGAGGATGGGGAAAGGAGAGTCAATGGGAGGTCTGAGAGGAGATGAAAGGATTTCAGAAAAATGCTGTAATGCATGAGGTTATTTTACACATCCCTACCACCCATACTATTGGAATAGTCACAGGACAATCCAGTTCCTTAACCTTTAAAGAGATGGATAGTGCAAGCATTCTGGAATTCTTAAGGGATAACCTCTTCCCATATTACCCAGAAAACTTCAGTCAGCTTCTGTATGAGCAATGAACTCCCTTGTCTTGTAAATCTCAAATGGAATAGAATCAGCATGGCACTTTGCCACACAAAAGGAAGTAAATGGGATTAAAATTTTCTTCCTTAGTTAGAAGTTCAGCTAAAGAAGGATTGACTTCAAAGTGATATATATGTTTAGCAATGTCAGGATTGGTTGATGATGGTCTGTTGGAAATATTATGAAAGCATCCAGCTTATTTCTCCAGGATAATATCCTTATTACTAATCAATGTGACTCCATAAACACTGAGGAGCTAGAATGTATCATAGATCTTTGGTGATAAATAGTTTTCAGAGCATAATAAAAGTGCTTTGGATTGTTATTATTTGCATAAAAATGAATTTCATCTGCCTTCCTAATCAGCCAAAAAAAACTTCACTTACATTTTCCTTTTGATGGGGTTGAACTCTGCCTTCTTAGAGACAAATTATTCTACTGGTAAACACTGTGGAGTTTGCAGCTTTTGAATTTCCTCACCATTTTCATCAAACCAATCATATTTTTGAGTGTTGTGGCCCTAATCAATAAATGCAATCAAATCTTTGAAAGCAGCCCCCTCCTTTTCTGCTACAATGTTATTTCTGCAACAGTGTGCTGCTTCAGCTTTCCTTCCAAGTTAGCAACAGTTTCTACTCAGGAAATACTCTTATCTATTGACACCAATTCTTTTAGTCATCTTGTTTTAAAGCCATTGCTTTTGTTGAAATGTAAATATTTGGCCTGGAGAGGCTAAGTCTATATTTGCTCCAATATCCAATATACTGCATCCAATATGATGATCACCATTCATCTCCTTTGTCCCTCTCACATCCTGTCTATTCTACTTATAAAAACAGTCTATTAAATGCCTACTGTTTCCTTTGAGGGTGCATCCACAAAATTTTATTAGATAAATGGAAGACAGTGTTAGTGATGAGAAGGTTAGGAAATACACAAGTCCTTAATAGAAGGTGACCATTGTTATCACTGTTTCTTCCCCAGAACTCCCTGTCATGTCTGGTAGTCTGTGTCTATTCTAGCATTAAAGTAATGCAGAATTATAAGCTTGTCTTCTTTCACCATACTGATGATAAGGGTCTCCAGGTCTTCATTAAATTTTTCTTTCATCTCAGCAGGGTTCTTCATTATGGAAGCATACCTACAGATCATGGTAGTGTGGCACTTTCTTGCAAGTGGTAACTGCATTGTCATAAACCTCTCTTTCACTTTTGCTAGTCATGCAAGTCATGCAAAACATTAGTTTTGATTGCAAAACCTATATCAGTTTCATGGTGTTCCTTTTCACTGCAAACACTCCAAAAATATTATCTATCTCTGACTTCAATAATATGGTTTTCATTTGCCAGACTTTTTTCACTCAGGGATACTATTTGGATGAAATACCTGCTGAGTTCTCTCATAAGAACTATGTATCTTTCAGGTATACTGAATTTTATGTTGTACATAATCATGTACACTTTTGTTATCTGTCATTATTTGGTCTCAAAAATGAAAAAACTAATTATCAAAACTATATAGTACTGGATTATGTTGGAATCTTTACAAAGTGTTAAGACATTGGAGTTGATAGAGACAATAGTTATCTGGTTTGGCATGGTTCAGTGTGATTGATTTGATCTTAGAAAGAGATATTTTGGGCCAGAACTTGAAACAAGGTACTAAGTGGAACTGATAGAACAATGCTTGTGTTCACACCTTTAGAGAGCTCATAAGTATCTAAGTACTCAATGGAGTTCACACGTTTGGGAGAGTTCAGGGTTAGGGTTTTGCACTCTGGGAGATAACCCAGAATCCCTCTCCCTCCAGAAGGCAGAGTTAACCTTTGGGAGATCACATATATAGAGGGAGCTCTTGGAGCCTGAGTTAGTTTTTCCTGTGGGACTTAGGAGCCAGAACACTCTGGAAGAAAGCCTACAAGCCCCATCTTCAAGGCAAGAGAGATCCATCGTATCTTCCAACTTGGTGCTGGCTGGAGGCTGAAGAAAGCAGAGGCAGAAGCCAAGGACAAAGCTGTAAGATCTCTTGGAGCCAGGCAGAGAGATAGGCCTCAACTAACCGGGCTAATATGGAAGGAGAAATAAACGTTTGCATTTTTACCAGCTGGCTGCATTTTGGAGTAATTATTGATTGTAACTGAAACTAAGGTTGCCTCCAGAAAACCTTCACAGGATTAAAATTAGAAAGATGATCAGCATCAAAGACCTAAGAATCATCAAATAAACCAGTTTTCTGTTTTACATAATGAGGACTACTTTATTATATAAGTATTGTTAGGAAAACTGAAAAGTAATAAAATGAAAAGTTTAGAAAACGGTTTCATATTATATACTACAATGAATTCCACGTAGCTAAAAGCTGCATATAAAGACACACATCTCGGCAGCCCTCTTTGTAGTGGCTAGAAACTGGAAACTGAGTGGATGCTCATCAATTGGATAATGGCTGAATAAATTGTGGTATATAAATGTTATGGAATATTATTGTTCTGTAAGAAAGGACCAGCAAGAGGATTTCAGAAAGGCCTAGAGAGACTTACATGAACTGATGCTGAGTGAAATGAGCAGGACCAGGAGATTATTATATACTTAAACAATAATACTATATGATGATCAATTCTGATGGACGTGGCTCTCTCCAACAATGAGATGAACCAAATCAGTTCCATTTGTTGAATAATGAATAGAACCAGCTATACCCAGCAAAAGAACTCTGGGAAATGAGTGTGAACCAATACATAGCATTTCTAATCCCTCTGTTATTGTCTGCTTGCATTTTTTGATTTCCTTTTCATGTTAATTTTACATTATTTCAAAGTCTGATTCTTCTTGTGCAGCAAAATAATTGTATGGCTATATACACATATATTGTATTTAACATATACTTTAACATAAAAAAACACACACCTCTAAAAAAGGGTGGGATTATCTGTTTTATAACTATAGATAGGAGAATAGTTCATAATTAGTTATGAAAGAAGCTATCATTTTTAAAAAGTATTTTATTTTTCCAAATACATGCAAAGATAGTTTTCAACATTTGCTTTTGCAAAATTATTTTTCAAATATTTCTCTATCACTCCCCTCCCCTTCCCAAAACAACAAAGAATCTGATAGAGAAACTGTGTAATTTTTCTAAATATATTTCCATATTTGTCATGCTGCACAATGAAAAATCAGAACAAAAGGGAAAAAAAAAAAAAAAAAGCAAGCAAACAACCACCACAACATAAAGGTGGTAAGACTATGCTTTGAATATATATTGAGTATCCATAGTTTTCTCTCTGGATGCAAGTGGCACTTTTTATCACAAGTCTATTGGAATTACCTTGATTCACTTTATTTTTGAAAAGAATTGATCATCACATAATCTTGTAGTTACTGTGTACAAAGTTTAAAGACATCATTTTAATCAAAAGTGCAATACATTATCTATTTGCAAGTTAGGAGATTCTGTGAGAATTCAGACCCTACTCTCCATAACAGAGAAGAGGCAATGCTCTCTTAGGTGTGCAAATGCAGAGAGTTTAATCCAGAAGAGGCCTGTGAGCATAAAGGAAAGGGAAAAGAAAGTGGGGAATGGTATAAAATGGAGATGGGAAAAACATTTCTTTATGCCTAAGGGGCTTCAAACATAGGGCAGTACAAAGGCAGGAGTGAACCCAGAGAGGAGGAGGAGAAGCTCCTTGGATCTTGCAAACTCTGCTAAAAAAGAGAAAATTTCAAATCTGTTCCTCCTTGTCTCTATATCCAGGTTTCCATACTACTGTAGGTGGGGAGGTCACTCTTTTCTAGATCTGCTTTCTAATCTGAATGCTCAAAAATGTCCCTAGTTGCTCTAATAAGAGTTTTTTAGACTACAAAAGAAGGATAAGAAGGTTGAAGAATTTTTTCCCCCTGAGGGCTACTGTTTATTAGGAACTTTCTCTGCTTTATAATAAGTAAAAAACCCTGCTACTTAAAATTGCTTATGCATGGCTGAAGTTTCATTTAGAGTCACGATCTGGATTTCCTTACTCTACTATCCTTCAAATAAGCAACACTATGGAACAGGGACAGAAATGAAGCAGCATCACTGAGGCTGGCCCTCTTTCAGTGGAGTCTGTTTAGTTGAAGCTACAAGGGAGCAATAACAGGCAAAAAGTAGGAGGAAATCTTCCCTGTCCTGAGGCGTTCCCTATTGCCACTATGCTTTCTCTCCCCACATTGCTAGACCTAAAATGGTGCATATGAACAGTTATGATGTTATCATTTCTTCCATCATCATCTTCCCCTCTATTTTAGAGAAAGGAAAGACTGAGCTTCCAGTCAAAGACTCTCCAAGATACAAGAAGATAAACAACAATAAATCCAGTTTTATGTCCTGAAAGACAAAACAATATGAATTACATAAAAATTGAAGGAAAAAAATTTCTGGTCAAATAAAATCAATTAAGCTAGGCTCACAAGAATAGATATAGTCAGGGGAAAATAAATTCTGTTCTAAAAATACATGAAATAAAATTATTTCATGAATTAAATAAAAGATACTGTCCAAATTTCTGACTTACAAATAATCAAAATAAATTCATAATTCATTAATGTTAAACATTAATTTGAAACATTTTCAGTGAAATCAGATATAGCTATCTAATCATGTCTTGAATGCTTAATTCAAACACATACTTTCAAATGAGTCAAAATTATTTTCATCTTTTTACTGATTGGTTTTCTTTCCCTCTTACAATTCTAGATCAAATCTAAAGAATGTTAAATTTAAAAGGAAAAATTGCTATACCAACAAAAACATCCCAGATAATATCACCCTTTCGTGGTAGCTCATTATCTTATGACAGTATGATAAATGTGCCCTGAAAGTATAAATAACTTAAAAAAAAAAAAGCTTCAAATAATAAAAATCTGCAAATACCTTCTAGTTTGTTGGTAAATTCTTTTATTCTACCTGTTTTTCAAAAGCTTCTATCTAACCATCTCTTATTCTTGCTCTTCAGATTAAAAATTCATGCCCAGCATTAGCTACAAGTTAAATAAATGGTTACCTTCTAAAAAGCAGTAAACATTTTCACTGGATTGTCAGCTAGAAGATAAAGGTGCTTAAGTTCTAGAGGGGTTTCACTTTCTGCATAAATCTTGATGAAATAATGTTCAGGTAGTATAGGGAATCATAGTAAGAGAATGCTTTATCTCACAAACTGAAATCCATCGTGCTTTCATGCAGATAGACAAGAAGAATATTAACCAAAATCTCCATTTACCAAGTAACAACTATAAATCACATTCCAGATCTTTTAAGCTATCTTAATGAAAAAACAAACAGTTATATAGAGTTAGGCAAAATGGTGACTCTAAAACCTTACTGGGAAGTAAATCACTTATTCTTCTTTAAGAAAGCTTGATAAAGGTATTTCAGATTTCAGAAACGTTATTGTACTTAAGTATATTTTATACATTTAACATAAATAATAATATTCTGCCAATCTATCATTTTACTTGGGAGCAATAGAAATTCACTATTGAGGACTCTGGGAAAGAGAGGTTATGGAAATAAGATGTCTTAAATTAAACATAATTAATCTTATGGATAAAGTACTGCACTGAAAGAGGAAATTGAAGAAAACATTCTAATTCAGGAAAAAATATCAGAGAAACAAATAATGGAAAATGTATATTTTCCATAAATAATTTTATAGTATAATTTTAAGTATGAATTGATTCAACAATCCAATGAAAAAAAGAATGACAGATTGGATAAGAAAATAAAGCACCCCAATTGGCTGCTTAAATGAAAGCATATTTAAAAAGCAAAAATATATTCAGAATAAAAATTAGAAGCTGGAAAAAAAATAACTATGAATCAAGCTTTAAAAAAAGTTGTGATCATACTATCAAACAAACAAAATCAAGAATATAAAGAAAAGATTATATTGCACTGAAAGGAAACAATCAACCAATATCAATGTTGTTAAGTCATTCAATTTAAAAAAAAATTATTTATTTTATTACACATTGCTTCATGAATCATGCTGAGAGAGAAAAATCAAAATAAAAGGGAAAAACCATGGGAAAAACAACAACAAAAAAGAAGTGAACATAACATGTGCTGATTTACATTTAGTTTCCTTAGTTCTTTTTCTAGATGCAGATGGCATTTTCTGTCCAAAACAGAAAAAAGAAGTCAACATAGCATGGGTTGATTTACATTCAATCTTCATAGTTCTTTTTCTGAAAGCAGACAGCATTTTCTATCAAAAAGCTATTAAAATTGCCTTGGATCACTGAACCACTGAGAAGAACCAAGCTTTCATAATTGATCCATAAACATTCTTGGTATTATTATGCACAATGTATTTCTGGTTCTGCTTGTATCACTCAGCATCTGTTCATGTAAATCTTTACAGGCCTTTCTAAAATCAGCTTGTTCAACATTGTTATGGAACAATAATATTGAATTGCCTTCATATCCCAGAACTTGTACAGCCATTCCCCAATCGATAGGCATCTACTCATTTTCCAATTCTTTGCTACCAGAAAAAGAGTTGCCACAAACATTTTTGCACATGTGGGTCCTTTTCCCTCCTTTATGATTTTTTTGGGATACAGACTCAATGTCTGTATTGGCACTGCTGCATCAAAAGGTATGCACAGTTTTATAGCTCTTTGGGCATAGTTCCAGATTGCTTTCCAGAATGACTGGATCATTTCACAACTCCACCCACAATGCATTAGTGTCCCAGTTTTCCCCCATCCCCTCCAATATTTATCATTATCTTTTCCTGTCATCATAGCCAATCTGAGAGGTATAAGGTGGTACCTCAGAGTAGTTTAATGTGCATTTTTCTAATCAATAGTGATTTAGAGCATTTTTTTTTTCTTATGACTATAGATGGTTTTAATTTTGCTATCTAAAAACTGTCTGTTGATATCCTTTGGACATTTATCATTTAGGGAATGCCTTGTATTCTTATAAATTTGACATAGTTCTTTACATATTTTAGAGATGAGACCTTTATCAGAAACCCTGGCTGTAAAGATTTTTTCCCCCTATTTTGTACTTCCCTTTTTAATCTTGTTTCTGTTGGTTTTATTTGTGCAAAACCTTTTTAATTTAAAGTTATCAAAGTTATCCATTCTGCCTTTCATAATATTTTCTAGTTCTTCTTTGGTCATAAATTCCTCCCTATTCCAAAGATCTGACAGTAAATTATCCCTTGCTCTCTTAATTTGTTTATGGTATCATCCTTTATGCCCAAATCCTCTACCCATTTTGACATTATTTTGGCATGGAGTGCGAGATGTAGGTCTATGCTAAGTTTTCTTTTCCAGTTTTTCCTGCAATTTTTGTCAAATGGCTTAATCTTAATTACCCCATGGAATAAATAGCATATCTGGATCTTCTGTTCTCCACCATCTCTGGAAATTTGTCCAAGTTCATATTAATTTTTTCCAAGATACTATCAATTCATCTCATGTGTCCCCTTTTCCTTTTGACTAATTTTCCCCAACATCAGGGTCCTTTCTAATTAGAAAAGAAACAAAAATATCTTTACTGGCTGAAGTTATAAAGGTTTATTGGAAAGGACTAGGTCAATAAACTAATCAAGATAATAGTTACAACAACATTGCAGGATACAAAGCAAAGCACACACAAAAAAACAGTAACATTCTATTTAAAAGCAAAAATTATAAGGCAATAATAGGTGGGAATCTCATTCAAAATATTAAAAAGATATATAAAATAAGTGGAAGTCAATCTATCCAAGCATATATCCAAGCATATATATATATAAAACATATATATATATATGTTCAATTTAAAAAAAAAAAGTGTTCCTAAGGAAATAAAGAAGAGCTTAAATACCAGTAAGAATTTTCAGTGTTAATTTGGGTTATGTCAATATGATAAAAATTATAATAGTAATAAATTTAATGTACTGATTTGATGCTACACGAAACAATCATAAGTACAGAGTGAGATAAAATAGTAACAACATTTATTTGAAGGAATGAAGATCCAGAATAATGAGGTAAATAATGATAAAGATATGAATTATCTAGCATTATAAAACTTAAACTACATTATAAAGTAGTAAGTCCAAAACCATTTTGACTAGTTAAAAAACAGAATCATAAAACAACAAATACACAGCAGAAACACATAATGGAACTCAATGAATCTCTGTTCAGTAAAATTCAAAAAATGAATTAAGGAAAAAAGTTACATTTGATAAAACATTTTAAAAAATCAGAAATCTGGCAAAAAGTTTTACCTCACCATCTTTTACAATATTTTGAAATTTGTTTCAAATATTTATAGTTATATAATGAATACTAGAGATTGTGTTAAAAAAAATTAGAAGAGAAATAGAATATATGTTTCACAAGAGTAAAAATTAAATTCTTAACCAAACAAGAAATAGAGGAAGTTCATAAAGATTAAATATATTATTTTAATTAAATGAAATTCAAAAACGTTTGTACAACAAATATTATGCCTCTGGGATAAGAGAAGCAGCTGAATTGGACAAAAATTCGCATTAAATGTCTTTCATATATATAAACAGATTTAAAAAAATTAAAAGTTAGTGATAGCTATAATTTATATATAATGACTAAAAATTTGAAAAATGTTTTACTTGCTACTTGATCCTCATTATTTTTTATTTTATTTTTATGCTACTTGATCCTCATAACCTTGGGAGGTAGGTGCTATTATTATCTTCACTTTATAAATGAGGAAATTGGGGCTAAAAGAGTTTCAGTGTCTCATCAAGGGTCACACGGCTAATAAACATCCAAGACAAGATTTGTTCGCAGATCTTCCTGACTCCAGGTCAAGCACAATTAAATCACAAAAGTATCATGAGGAACAAATGAAATAACATATACAAAGCACTTTGAAAACTTTTTTTTTTTTTTGGGGGGGGGGGGGGGGCTGAGGCAATTGGAGTTAAAAAACTTGCCCAGAGTCACACAGCTATAAGGGTTAAGTGTCTGAGGCCAAATTTGAACTCAGGTCCTCCTGACTACAGGGCTTGTGGGCCATTACGCCACCTAGCTGCCCCCCACTTTGTAAACTTTTAAGCACTATATAAATTATAGCAATTGTACATATGAAAAACAAAACTCATTCCCCAAAAGGAAAGTGGTCTGAACATGTGAACAATTCGCAGATTTGCAAACTATTAACAATCACACTAAAGTCTGGCCCAAATTACTAATAAGAGAAATGCTCATATTAAGAATTCTGATATTTTACCTAGAAAATTGGAAAAATGACAAAAAAATAGGCATAGTCAACATTGAAAGGGTTGTGAAAATATGAGTACACTAAGGCATTATTGTTGGAAGTATACATTAATATAATCATTTTGGAAAGTAAATACAAATTGTATAAATAAAGTGACTAAAATGTATATTAACTGTGAGTCAGATTTAAACTGCCAGGTCTATACTACAAGGAAGTTACTAACAAAAAGAAAAGCTCCATCTATGACAAAATAGATGTAACATTAAAAAAAAAATGTAGATACATCAACAGCAATGATGGTTAAGCAAATTATGATACATAAGTATAAAATAATATTACAGTGCTATAAAAATCACATAAATATAAGGAATGTAGAAAAATGTGAAAAGATTTACGTGAGCTGATGAAGAGTGAAGTAAGCAGTCAGGAGAATAAATATAAAATGCCTAAAAAATGTAAATGAAAATAACTCCACAAAATTACTTTGTAAAAATCACAAAGAAAAAAAAAAGAACTTGATTCCAGAGAAGAGATAAACCTCCATAAGATTCTCTCTTTTCTATTCCCCCTCTAACTCCTTTTCAGAAGTATCATCTACAAGTATACATGTTTTTAATATACTGATAGAGTTTGCTTATATTTTGTCATTTTAAAAAATTTCTGTAATAATGGATGGCTCTCTGGGAGAGAGTGAGAGCACGGTAAGGATACTAGGAGAAGTCTAGGCAATTAGATAGATAGACAGACAGATATATTCGTTCAAATTTTGTTCAACCAATTATTACTTTGCACAATTTATTTTAGAAAAATACATTAGTAACTCAATATGATTATTTTTGCATACACTTGTTTATTTCAACCTGCTGGTTTGTGTCTATGAACCTACTCTCTTACTACTATCTCTACTATCTCTACTTACCTAGTGAGATGGTGTTAAAAGGACAATAAACATAAAGAGGGACTCCAAATTAGAGCAATAAATTATTCTGCTAATCATCAGCTCTGATAAAAGAAGCATGAAACTAATGGTTCAAAATAGTTTGGGGGTCATTTGCATGTTTTAATGTATCTATCACATTCATCATTTTTCATTCACTCATTCACTGGTCAAAATATAATAATAATTCATTATATGTAATGTTAATTACTGAGCATTTACATAGTGCTGTAATTTTTACAAACCCTTTACATTTGATTCACTAAACAAATCTGTAAGGTAGGGGCTATTATTATCACCATTTTACAAAAGACATTAAATTTCTGAAAGGACATTTGTTTCTTTTCTTATTGGAATGTTGGCACAGCATCTTCATATAGTTCTATCTAATTTCTCAAACAAATTTAACTATCTAAGTTTTTCTGGATGTGTATTTATATTTCAAAGTTTCTACTCAGCTCTGATCCTGTCCAGAAATGCCTGAAAGTACTTTACTGAAGATAGAATTATCCCCCCTGAGTAAATCCATATATACATTTGCCTTTTAAAATAATGCATGTGAGAGTATCTTCTGCTTTATAGCTGTCCGTTTTTCTGTGATCCTGACTTTACTTGCCTAGTACTTAACTTTTTCTGGATATTTTCAGTATTTTTTCTTTGATATGAGAGCTCCAGATTTTGACTATGACATTTCCAGGACCTTTCCTTTTGGGTTCCATCCAGTTATTTGAGATAACTGTAGATACGTTCTATCCACACTTTGCCCTCTAGTTCAAACAGATCAGATCAGTGAAGTATTTATTTATGGTTTATTGAAATATAATATCCTATCTTCTGTGATGTTCACCTTTCTAGGAAATTCAATGATTTCTTTCCTGCAATTGTGTTATGGGTCAGTTCTTTTTCATATATTTATATTTATCTACAGCACTAGATTTTCTTCTATTTTTCAATCTTTTTATCTTTTTCTGACATTTCTTACTTTCTTTTTTCATGATTCATTATTATATTTTGGCCACTAGACTTGATTGAGAGACCTTTTCTTTGTTTTTTGATATTTTGGTTTGGCTTTTTGGGGGGAGGAGTGAGAACTTTTTCTTAGAAAGATCTACCATTTTCTCTTCTAAGCTACTTAGTCTCCCTTTCACTTGTCATCCCCATCTTTTATTTATCTCTTGCTTAATTTTTCATAGTTCTTCTGGGAAAATTCGTTTTCCCAAGTCTCTACATGAACTTTTTATAGATTATCTTGCTTTTTGGGAGGGGAGAGAAAAAAGTATCTCTAGATTTTCAATAATTATGGATAGTACTGAGTATTTTCTTTATTTTACTCACATTTTTACAACTCTAGTTCCTGAACTGAGGATTTATACTAATGCCAGGCTCCACTCCCTGGTGTGTGAAGTCCTGCTTCACATAGTTCTGGTTTTCCTGCGTTCTTGTGCTACATTCATCTCCATCTCCTCAGATAAGACTTCCTGAATCTCTGAGTTTCAATGCATTGAATCTTCAGGATCTGCTCGGTATCTTAAGATAGAGTGTTAGGGACTTCACTGCTGCAGTTCTCTACTTGTCACTGCTCCCTAACAAACTCTGGGACTCTTAAGATCTCTTTTTTAATGCTTTCTGACCAGCCTGAGGCCTTCAGATAGGAGTTCTTGCTACTTCTGGACAAAGAACATGCGATTTGAACATTTTCTAGTTTTCTGTTAATTGTCTTAAGCTAACATTGGCTTTGTGAGAAGGGTTCCCTCTCCTATTGGCTTTGGATTTCTGGTTGACTGGAAAGTTATGGCCTCTTCCTTCCTGCAGGAGAAAGGGAGGGACCATTCCATCTTGTCCTATTGCCTGGTCTCTTTACAGAGAATGATGAGATGTCATCTTATCATGAGTCATTTTCATTGGTTGTCCTACATGCCTGAAATTCTTTCCTTCCTCATTTCTGACTCGGCTTCACTGGTTTCCTTCAAGACCGGGTTAAAATAAGTCTTTTCTAACTCTATTTAATATTAGTGCCTTCTCTCTGTAGATAAATTCTGACTTACCTTTTCAATATATCTTGCTTGTATATGATTTTTAGAAGTTTTGTCCCTTGTTAGTCTGAGAACAAAGAACATCTTTTGCCCTTCTTTGTATCCCCAGTGCTTATCATAATACCTGGAACATCACAGGCACTTTTAAAAAGCTATTAAGCTGGGGTAGAAGAACTCACTTTGAACAATTTCTCACTGAATTTATTAATTTTTTTAAGTCAAGTATGAACTTCAAGGTTTTGCTACAGTGGGTATGTGGGAACAATGTGGTTAGTCTCTCATTCAGAGACCTACCTTGGCATAAAATCACTATTTAATGTAGAAAAATTTGTTCAAATATTTTAGATATTACATTCATTAGTGCATTCTGCATTGTTTTTTAAAACTTCCTTCCAAAATAAGCTATCAATAGCTCGTAGATTATCCCTAACTGAAACATATATTGATTATTACCATTAACCATTTACCAAGTTACCAATATTCAGGTCAGATAATGTGCTTGGTTCTCCATAGGATAACAGATTTAGAGCACAGCAATAACAACAACAATGACAAGAACCAACATTTTTATTGCATTAATTATAGGCAGAGCACAATGCTAAGCACTTTATAAATATTATCTCATTTGATTCTTAAAGATCATCAATTTTTTTCCCCTTTATTTTGTAGCTGAGGAAAAAAAGCCTATTGAATTTTAAGTGCCTTATCCAAAATTATTCAAGTTATAGGTAGCACAGTTAGGATTTGAATCCAGAATTTCTAATTATAAATCTAGAGTTTTACTGCAACTTTTTTGAATTGAACATAAAATGTGTACTAAGAGAGTAATTTTTAGTTCAACATGATCAACATGATTTTAATTCAACATGATGATTCAATGATCACCAACTCACTATGTTATAGGTATGTGTTAATGTGGTCATTATTTATGATGAAAAATGTCACGAGGCAGCTTATAATCAAGTTGAGGATAATGCATTTATATAAAATGCTAAATAACAGTGCAAAGTAAAATTTAGAAAATGTCAAACAGTTGATTTAAATAACATACTCAGATAAAGGTTCAGAGCAAACAAAGACCACTGGTGGTTAAGTGTCAGGGAATATTATGGTAAAGACAGAACTGGAGTCTTAAAATAAAATCATAGGAAGAAAGAAATTCTACTGGGGGGACGGGGGGGCGGGGGCGGGGGAGGGATTGAGAGGGGGAAGAGAGGAAATGTGAAGGAGGTAAGAATATGCATGATGAGTTTACCAGTATAACCTGAAGCAAAGGGCTCTGGTTGAAAAGACCAGTTTACAGAAAAAGGCCTCAATTTTCTGGGCCCTGGAACATCAGGTTTAATGAAGTTGAGGTATTAATCCTGTGTTAAGTGGGGAGAAATGCTGTCCTTTGTTCTCAAGAGGACAGAAATGGCTTCTCTATGTTAGAATCGAGTTACAGTGTGTCTGATTGTGGCTGATCAAACCAGTACGAACTTGGAATGCTCTGCCACAGGTTAGACACAAATAGTCCCTAAGAACATTTGGGGGAAGGGGGGAGGGGAGAGAGAATTCTTTAATTTTGCATATCTCATGTATCTTCTCACAAAATTCATTGAGTGTTCCTGCATGATTATTTGTTTGCAGATCACAGTGCACTCAATGTAACCTCCCAAGATGAGATGTAACAAAGTATTGATTGATTCTCTGCTGCTTGTGCTAATTTTGACTTAAGAATTAACACCCAAAAACATAGGACCTACATCTACCAACAGTACACCATCCATATGTTACAGTTAATGGAGAAATTCTGAATGCTGTGAATAAGTTCATTTACTGTCGCAGTATATTTGCAACTTATATATGTAATTCCAGAGCTAGGAAAGAAGTGTTCATTTCTGAATAGAGAGATCAAGATGGATTGAAGTCTATATCCAGGGTCATCAATTAAGAAACCACTATAAAATTCTTCAAGATTTTAACCTTAGGGTAATAAAAAAATAAAAGTGCTAATGATCAATACTGTAATGATTACAATGAAAGTGATTTGAGGAGGATTTATTTCAGATATATAGAGTTAACAATAATAGGACATTAATGTGTCAGATGAAGATTACAACACTCATCTGTATATTCAAGACTCAAGTGCTTTTGGAAATAGGAGAAAGATACAGATTTGGGAATTTAATTTATAAAGGTCCTAATAGAAACTAAGAGAATAAATGGAATCATCAAAAGACAGTGGATTAGCACAAAATAGAAAATTTTGATTATATCAAATTAAAAAACTAATAAACTGGGAAAACAGTTTTATAGTTAAAGGCTCTGAGAAGGGTCTCATTTCCAAAATATATAGAGAATTGACTCTAATTGTAAGAAATCAAACCATTCTCCAATTGATAAATGTCAAAGGATATGAACAGACAATTTTCAGATGATGAAATTGAAACTATTTCTACTCACATGAAAGGGTGTTCTAAATCACTATTGATCAGAGAAATGCAAATTAAGACAACTCTGAGATAACACTACACACCTATCAGATTGGCTAAGATGACAGGAAAACAGAGTGACAAATGTTGGAGGGAATGCAGGAAAAGAGGGACACTAATACAATACAAGGTAATTGTGAATACATCCAGCCATTCTGGAGAGCAATCTGGAATTATGCCAAAAAGTTATCAATCTGTGCATACCCTTTGATCCAGCAGTGTTTCTACTGGGCTTATACCCCAAAGAGATACTAAAGAAGGGAAAGGGACCTGTAAGTGCCAAAAATGATTGTGGCAGCCCTGTTTGTAGTGGCCAGAAGTTGGAAAATGAATGGATGCCCATCAATTGGAGAATGGTTGAGTAAAGTGTGGTATATGAATGTTATGGAATATTATTGTTCTGTAAGAAATGACCAGCAGGATGAATACAGAAAGGCTTGGAGAGACTTACATGAACTGATGCTGAGTGAAATGAACACAACAAGGAGATTATTATATACATCAACAACAATACTGTATGAGGATATATTCTGATGGAAGTGGATATCTTCGACAAAGAGAAGATCTAATTCAGTTCCAATTAATCAATGATGGACAGAATCAACTACACCCAGAAAAGGAACACTGGGAAATGAATGTGGACTTGCATTTTTGTTTTTCTTCCCAGGTTTTTACTTTCTGAATCCAATTATTTTTGTGCAACAAAAGAACAGTACAAATCTGCACACATATATTATATCTAAGATATACTTTAACATGATTTTAACATGTATGAAACTGTTGGCCATCTAGGGGAGGAGGTGGAAGATGGGAAGGGAAAAGTTGGAACAGAAGTGAGTGCAAGGGACAATGTTGTAAAAATTACCTATGCATATGTTCTGTCAATAAAAAGCTATAATTTAAAAAAAAAATGAGGAAACCGAGGCTCAGAGAAACGAATGCATTGACCAAAGTCACACAGGGACAAAGTTTAAAACTAGGTCTTTTGTCTTTAAATGCAATGTATTTGTAACTCTAGCAATAAAACTAGTCTGAAATTTGTCAATTAAAAAAAAAAAAAGACAGTGGATCAGGCTAAGGACTGATGCTTGACAGAAGTTCATATTGGGGAAATGGAAGGAGGAGAGACAATGGAGAAATAATGACTATGGTATGAGAAACTGAAATTGATTTGGCTCTGCATTGCATTCTATAATTCAATGGATGAAATCTTCCAAACAATTCACCAGTGTTGATTTGCAGAGATTCTCAAGAAGATGAGAAAACAGTTAACAAGGAATGAAGAACTAAGTGGACAATGAAGAAATGGAGCCAATAATTGAAGTCTACTCTTTTTACATTTGCATCCTTAGAAATTCAAAAGCAAAAGAAGAGAGAGGATACATTGAAATGGGTTATGGGGATGCAAAGTCTTAGTGAAGGTGAAAAAGGATGAAATTAAAAACAAAGTAAGGTGACTAGGCTTAAAAGAGGAGGAGATACAACTTTTCTCTGAGAGAGACAGGAAGAAAAGCTAAGTAAAGGCTAACCCTTTAGTATTTAAAATATTTAGATGCTCACTTTTTCTGTTCCCTTTCCTGGTTGGATCACCACCCAAATGTCTTGCTTTTACTTGGCTTCCAATAATACAATGAAAGAAATACGGAAAATGCCAGGGAGAACAAAAGTGAAGAAAGTATTCAATCCTATCCAAATATAGGCATAAGCTCCTGTCCCACTCATTATCTATTATCCTCTGCTCTATGAACTCTCCTCTATTTTTAACAAAATCTCTTTTCTTCAAGAGCTCTTCATTTCACATTCTTACATTTTGGTGTTCAAACAAAACCTTTCTCCTAAAAATACCATATCCTTGAGGCTGGTTATTCTTCCAAACATAATGTCTTTTACTTCAGGTTTTGTTTCCCTTCAAATAACATGGCTTGACCCACACTTAACACTGTACACAAAGATAAGGTCAAAATGGGTTCATGATCTAGGCATAAAGAATGAGATTATAAATAAATTGGAAGAGCATAGGATAGTTTACCTCTCAGACCTGTGGAAGAGGAAGGAATTTATGACTAAAGAAGAACTAGAGATCACTATTGATCACAAAATAGAAAATTTTAATTATACCAAATTGAAAAGTTTTTGTACAAACAAAACTAATGCAGGCAAGATTAGAAGGGAAACAATAAACTGGGAAAACACTTTTACAGTCAAAAGTTCTGATAAAGGCTTCATTTCCAAAATATATAAAGAATTGACTCTAATTTATAAGAAATCAAGCCATTCTCCAATTGATAAATGGGAAACAATAAACTGGGAAAACACTTTTACAGTCAGAGGTTCTGATAAAGGCTTCATTTCCAAAATATATAGAGAATTGACTCTAATTTATAAGAAATCAAGCCATTCTCCAATTGATAAATGGTCAAAGGATATGAACAGACAATTCTCAAAGAAATTAAAACTATTTCTAGTCATATGAAAAGATGCTCCAAATCATTATTAATCAGAGAAATGCAAATTAAGACAACTCTGAGATACCACTACACACCTGTCAGATTGAGTAGAATGACAGGGAAAGATAATGTGGAATGTTGGAGGGGATGTGGGAAAACAGGGACACTGATACATTGTTGGAGGAATTGTGAACACATCCAGCAATTCTGGAGAGCAATTTGGATCTATGCCCAAAAAGTTATCAAACTGTGCATTTCCTTTGATCCAGCAGTGTTTCTACTGGGCTTATACCCCAAAGAGATTTCAAAGAAGGGAAGATTTTAAAGATTTAAAGAAGGGAAAGGGACCTGTATGTGCCAAATGTGCTGGAAAATGAATAGATGCCCATCAATTGGAGAATGGTTGAGTAAATTGTGGTATATGAATGTTATGGAATATTATTGTTCAAGAAATGACCAGAAGGGTGAATACAGAGAGGATTGGCGAGACTTTACATGAACTGATGCTGAGTGAAATGAGCAGAACCAGGAGATCATTATATACCTCAACAACGATACTGTATGAGGACATATTCTTATGGAAGTGGATTTCTTTGACAAAGAGAAGATCTAACTCAGTTTCAATTGATCAAGGATGGACAGAAGCAGCTACACCCAAAGAAAGAACACTGGGAAATGAATGTAAACTGTTTGCATTTTTGTTTTTCTTCCCGGGTTATTTCTACCTTCTGAATCCAATTCTCCCTGAGCAACAAGAGAACTGTTTGGTTCTGCACACATATTTGTATCTAAGATATACTGTAACCTCTTTAACATGTATAGGACTACTTGCCATCTGGGGGAGGGGGTGGAGGGAGGGAGGGGAAAAATCGGAACAGAAGTGAGTGCAAGGGATAATGTTGTAAAAAATTACCCTGACATGGGTTCTGGCAATAAAAAGTTATTTAAAAATAAATAAATAAATAAATTTCCTTCCTTAAAAACAAAACCAAAAACAAATAACATGGCTTCCTCAATCCTTCCATTGCATTAATTCTCATGTACTAGATCTCTCTCTACCTCATCCAATTCCAGAAGTATATTTACTTAACTAAAATTAATGAACAAATTAACTGTTCCAATATTATTTTTACTACTCCTTATCCACAGATTTTTACCTTAGTTAATAAGAGTATATTTTTCAAACTTCTTAGCACCGAGCTCCAATTATTTAGTTACTAGTGATGTTCTTCACACTTGCATCATTAAAATAATTGTGTATTCCCTTTCCAGTTTCTGCTTAGTTCATTTTGTACCATTCACATAAATCTTTAAATACTTCCCCATATTTGCCACATTTATCATTTCTATCAGCACAATAGTGTTCATTATATCTACTTACCACAACTAGTTTATTTATTCCCCAATAAGACATCAACTTAATTTTGAGAATTGCAAAAAGTTTGCTATGAATATTTTAGTGTATTTGGAAACTTTCTTTTCATTGTTAACTTCCTTGGGACACATAAGTAGCAATAGTTTATTTCAATCAAAGACTAAAAATATGTTAAGTTGCATTTCAGGATAGTTTTATGAATTCACAGCTCTAACAATGGGGAATTAGTAGGCCTATATTTCTTACCTCCTTCAATACTAATTATTCTTAAAAAGAAATTCCATTTAAAATCACATTAAAATTACAAGATATTTCAGGGTCTACCTACTAAGATATACATAGGCATTATAAGAATATAACTATAAAATACAATTTAGTGAAATAAAGACAAGCCTAAGTAATGAGGAAAATGTTACTAGCTCACATGTAGATTAAACTAATATAATACAAAGGACTATCACCTAAAATAAGTAACTTATTTAATATCATACCAAAACACTAAAGGAATTTGATTTGGTATTGATTAAAAGATGTGTGTGTGTGTGCGCACATGTGTGTATCGGTGAAATAAATTAAGTATCCAAAATATATAAGAAAATGAACATAGTAGCCTAGTGAAAAAATAAATTCCAAGATTGCAGCTCCTGGGATAAGGCCCAACCCTTTCAACAAAAACTCCTAGGAAAATTGTTTGGCAATTAGGGTTAGACAAACACCTCACAAGATACCAAGCTAAAAAAGGCCCCAGATAGATACATAACTTAAATATAAAAGGTCATAACATAAACAAATGTGAGTAGCAAGAAAGAAATTACATAATAGATATATGGATAGGGAGAAAGCTTATTACTAAACAAGGGCCAAGATCACAGAAGATAAAATGGAAAATTCTGACTGCAGAAAACTTTAAGTTCGTAAGAACAAGAGCCAATGGAACACACATTCAATTCCAAGATTCTCTATTCTGATTCCAGCTCAAACTGCTCTCAGCCCCAACCAAGAGCTGCCCATAAAACAAGCTTCCTTCATTCAGTTCAATCCCTTGCAGAGGACCTAATCATGCCAAGGAACCTCTCTCTCCCCCTTGGCATACCTTCAACCCTCTGCCCACTGAAGACATCATCTTTTCAGCATAACTTCCTCTCTATCTCTCTCACATATTTCCCTAACAGGTCCTTATTTACCTTTCTGTTGAGATTTGCTATATCTTTACTGCTCTGTTGGGACCTGCTACTACAGAAGTCAGCCAGCAAAAGCTGACTTCTCAGTTCTAATAATAAACTTCTTTTGCAGTTTAACTTTTTGGGTTCGTAAATTCATTTATGAAGGGCCTGCACTGACCAGAAGGGAGTTCCCACAACTCCCTAACCTGCACTGAACCTCATCATAAGAAAGTGGTATTTATGTATTGGGGAAATTATTTTACCAGAACTGTGGAAGATTGAATCAGAGCAAAGAAATAACAGAAGTAGGGAGACCTATTATGAAACTTTTACAATAATCTTGGCAAGAAATGATGAGGGCCTGCATTAGGGCAGGAGGTCAAATAAATGAAAAGAAAGAAAGTCAGGTGCAAAGTTCTGTGAAGGCAGTATCTAATGGGATATGAAAATGTGAGGTGAGGTAGAAGGAAGAAGTTAAGAGTAATCTCAGGCTATAAATCTATTTGAGTAAAAAAACAGTGATGCTCTCAAAAAACAACAACAACAACAAATCCAACCAAACTGGAAATTGTACAAGATATGAATTTATTGGAGAAGAATGACTTCTGCCTTAGATGTGGTCAGTTTGAGATGATTATAGTACATATAAATGGAGATTATAAGCAGCATTATTATTATTAGTTGATGGAGTACTGGAATTCAGGAGGGAGATCAGAGCTAAACAAATCTTAGAATCATATAGAGATGATATTTAAATTCATGAGAGCAAGTGAAATTATTGGACGTATATGGAAGTAAATATATTCAGGATGACTTTGGGGTAAACCCAAAACTAGTCGAATGGATAACACTTTAGCAAGGGAGACTAAAATTAGGTCAGACAGATATCAGGACTATCAGAAGAGAATCGAATCACTGAAGACAAAAAGATATGAGAATATTCTGAAGAAAGTCATCAGTGACATCTGGAAAGATTATCACAAAGGATTAAAAATTCACTTGAACAAACATTTGTTAATCACTTGCTATGTGTAAAGAACTGCATTACAAAATGGGAATACAAAGACAAAAAAAGTCTCTGTTTTCAAGGCATTTACTTTGTACTGTGTAAAATGTACATAAATAAATCTAACATGGGATAATTTGAGGAAAAAGAAAGTCTGTACTTAAAATATGAGGCAAATGATGAGTAATACTTGATAGCACATATTTCCAGTAAATATTTCCAAATACCAAATATCACCTTTTTCTCTTCAAAATTTGAAGTTTATTTACAAGTAAACCATGTACTATGCTATCAATATAGGAGACAATATGAAGGCTATAATTATATTCCTAATGTGCTTAAAATAAAAAGAAAAAACAATTGCCACCTCCAAGAAATGCCTTCTAGAAATCTACTCATATTTCTTGCTTGTGTGTGTGTACACGTTTCCAATTTATCTAACTGAAGTTTTCAGTTGCTATTCTTTTAATCAATATTTTTGAAGGATTTTTTTCTGCACATGTTTATCAGTGACAAAACTGACAGACATGAAATCTGATTCTTAACATGGAATTCTGGGGTCATTATTACACTCTAGGGACATATTTTCAGTTTCATATATCAATAAGATTTAGCCCTTATTATAAAGAAGAAAGACTAAGAAGGAAAAGACACTAGTTTTTACATAAACCAATTATTTTCCTCTAAACAGGGTACTGAACAATTTTTTAAAAAGGGGATTTTATGTTTGATCCTGGACATAACAGCTACAGGGAGGTTATTGAAGTGGGGGTAAAGGAGAGGGGAATGATCCAGTCTGCACTGTAGGAAACTCTCATTCACAGGAGAACAAAAGATGAATTGGATTAAGGAGGGATTTGAAGCAGGGAGACCAACTAAAAGGCTATGATTAGTGGTGATGATGATGAAAAACTAGACAAGGGTGATAGTAATATATGAAAAAAAAGGAGGCTTATGAGAGATATGATAAGAGGAAAATTGACAACTTAGCAACAGATTGGATAAGAGTGTGAGAAAGAATTAAAATAAAAAATGACATATAGGTTTCAAGGCTAGGAGACAGAGAAGATAACAATACACTTGACTGTAATAGGGAAATTCAGAAGAATTCCTTTTCTTGGGAGGAAAAAAGGGAACTCTGTTTTGGATACCCTGAATTTAAGATTCCTGTAGAACGTAAAATTGAGGAGTCCAAGAAACAAGACTCAGGTTTAAGAGTGATGGCAAGATTTGGGAATCATCTACATAGAAAAGATTATTGAGCCAATGGAAGTTGATAGCATAGAAAGAGATGAAAAGATGACCCAGTAAAGACCTATGGGTGAAAACCATGAGTAATGTAAATGACTAAAGAAGACAAAACAAGGGAATGACCTGGAAGAAAATAAAACAAGGGAGAGATTTAGAATGAGCTATCAGAAAAACAGAAGAATAAGTAGAAAAGAGGATGAACAATAGCATCAAAGGCTGCACAGAAGTCAAGAAGTATAAGGATTGAGAAATGGCTTGACAATCAAGAGACAGTAACTTTGGAGATAGCAGTTAAAATTAATTAGAATAAAAACAGAGAGACAGAAGCAAATATTTAAATATGAAAAACCAAGAGGCATACAATTTGATAATGAGATTGGAACTAGAATTACAGAAGGATTAGAAATGAGTAAGAGTAAAATATTGTAAACAGCCAAAAAGAAACAATTCAAGTATCATGGAGCAATAGTTAGAATGACAAAAAATTTAGCACCTTTTACACGATAAAGGCAATTCCCAAAGACATGTGATGGAAAGTGCCGTCCAAGAGAGAATTATGAGGACTGAATGTGGATCAAAACATAGTATTTTTACCTTTTTTTTTTTTTGGGGAGGGGAAGAAGTTGTTGTTTTGCTTGTTTGCTTGTTAATTTTTTTTCTTGTGTTTTTTCCCCCCATTTCAATCTGATTTTTCTTGTGCAGCATGACAAATATGGAAATGTGATTAGAAGAATTTCACATGTTTAACCTAAATTGGACTGCTTTCTGTCTTGAGGTGGGGGGAGAAAGGGAGAAATATCTGGAACACAAGCTTTTGCAAAAGTAAATTGTAAAGGGCTGAAACTCCAAAAAGGTATGCTTAAATCAGACAACTGAGCACTTAAGGCTAATTACCTATTCAGTTATGATTCAATGACTCTATTAGCATATGTTTGGATAAATGGCTCTTTTTATTGTTTTGTGCTGGCTCAATGTTTGATGTTAAGATAATCATAGGCAAGGATTAGAGAGGGTGGGGTGAGAGAGGGAAGACTTCACTCAACAGCAGGAGGAGGAGGAGGAAGAGGAGGAGAAAGGTAGAGATTCTGGACTTGGCTAAACTCCTAGCAGTTTGCCTGCTTCTTTCACTTCTCCCAACTCAAGACCAAGGACTTTAATTTATCCTAACTCTGGCTGATCCTGAGGCCTTCAGGGTGCTAGCTTGGACTTAACAGTAAATGTTGAAAACTATCTTTGCATGTATTTGGAAAGGTAAAAGATTAGTAAAATATTTTAAAAGTTTTAATTTTAGGGGAGATGAACTATTTGAGGATCAAAATACTAGAAGGCACTAAATACTGAAGTATTAAAGACTGGGAAAAGTGGGGATATTGGAGCAATCTGTTGGTGAGGAAGGGATGGAATGAGATGAAGGGCCCATATAATGGATTTTTTTTCCCTAGACAAGTAGAAGTGTTACCTCTTCTTCTAAAGCGTTAATGAAGAAGATTATTGAAAAAGACATACTATGGATATAAAATGAGAATGAGTGAAAGCAGTAAGTCATGGAAAATGATCTCAGTGTTTTAAAGGAAGTATATATCAAGGTCCTAAGCCTTGGGTTTAGGAAGGAAATGCTGTAGGAACTTCCAGAAAGAATGGGAGTGAGGGTAGGAAGATTTAAAATAGTCACTAAAATGGCACAAACAATCAAGGAGGTATAAAAATTTGTCCTAAATGCATTAAAGATCTCCCTCCATTGAATCACTATGATTATCTAATTTAAATTATAAGGGTATTCAATAAGCATGATTTTGTAATATTCTTCAGTTTCCTTCAGCAGTACATGAATAGGGATAAAGAAGGCAGATGGCAGAAGTAATCAGTGTTTGGGATTTATCAAGGCCTGAATGATGATTAGATAAGAGGGTAAATGACTCTTGAACAGAAAAAAATGTAGAGGGAGGTGAATTGATAGAAGAAGAGATGTACATGTGGAAAGGAAGAGAAGACAAAAGTGATTAGACCCTCTAATGTTGGGACAATGGACTTGAAGAGCAAGTTTTAGGTAGAGTAAGGCATAGGGAAAAATGGAAAGATAAAATATTCTTATCAGATAAAAGGGAATTCTGAGTTTTTTAATCTGGAAGTGGAAGAATTGCGTCTGATAGAAAGACAAAAGTTATATACAGCCAAGGTGGAATGGAAGTCAAAAGAACTGAATAGATCAAGAAACTGGTAACAGGATATTTAAAGAATGTATACGGTGATGTTCCCTAAAATGAGGTTAGAAGTTGTTATGGAGAGGCAGACTTTGAGCCACATAGTGAACTAATTTTTAAAAAAGGAGAAAGTCCAGGATGCTGGTAAATCACAAGTACCATAATTTCAATTAGATGATAAATCTGGATTAAAGAGGAGAAGTTCCTGAGTGATGGTGGTAGAGGAAAAAGTCTGAAAAGTGGCAATGGGGGGACAGGTAGTATTCTGATTCTCCCATCATAATTAGTAACTTGTGAGTATAGATGAAAATGTAAGCAGTAATGAAGTGGTCAGATAGGCAGTATCACAAATAGAAACCAGGTTTTAGTGACACACAGTGGATGAAATGAGTAATTAACTGACTAATGAAAAACCCAGAGAACAAAAAATGAAGTATGTTATATATATTCTGATAGAAAGATCAGCAAACTAAAGATATAGAAGCAGACCTGCATTTTTTTTTTTGACATGGTCAATATGGGAATTTATTTTACTCAACAATGCTCATAGGTTAAGATAGTTGTCTATTTTATTTCTTTTCTTTCCGAATGAGAAAGGAGAGTTGGGAAGGAGAGAAGATAACACTTGTAATACAGTTATGGAACAGGCACTCCAAAAAGTAAAATGGGAAGGGTAGTTAGAATTGGAGCGGGACATTAGAGAGGACAAGATTGAGGGAGTAGGAGAAGAGAGTAGGCAATAGAAGATATAGAGTGTTGTATGCAAAAGACAGAAGTAGTTCAGAATCGATGAGAGGGGAGAGCACAAAAAAGGATGGAAATGGGAGGATGCTAATTATCGAGGAATGAGTCCAAAGGAGGGAACTCTATAGATGAAGGCAGGTGATTAGACTGCTGAAGATTCTCTGTCAAAGTTCAACCTAGTAAAAGAAGATGATGTATTCTGTGATACCCAAGGAGACCCAAGTAGGAACAAGTAAGGATAAGGAGTGTGATGGAAGTTATAAAGCTGAGGCAAGGATCTGTGGAAAGGCTCTGGGGTTTAAGAGAGAGGAAGGGAGAGGATAGCCTGGATCAGGGGCAGATGGAGGATTCTATTCTAGGCACTATGTACTAGTGCTAGTCTTTGGTACATAGCAGAACCTTAACAGATATTTGCTATGTAGAATTAAATTTCATTTGCAATGAATTTTAAGTACAAGCTAATCTTACAAAACCACTAAGTAAATGTAGCCTTGAGTTTCTAAAACATTTAGACCCAATGATTGTCATTCTCTCCATAATGAATGATAAAATTATATTTACTGATGGTGATATTTTAAGATCCCACTATACTATTACCCTAAACATAAAAAAAAAAAATTCATTCCTTTGAAACATTTCAACTTATTAAAATAAAATTGCCATAGTGGAACTTTATTCAACCAAATATTTCGGGATGAGAAAGTATTCAAAAGAATATGATGGTTATTTAAAAATATGTTTCTCTTATCAAAATACTTTTAAATTCAATCTTGAAAGATCCAATGTCAAATAAAATAAAGCATCAAAGATTTTACACAACCATTCTATACTTCCTTTTGTTTTGCAAAAAATAAAGATAAAAGTGCTAAATTCATTTGCTTTTTCATCCTTTTTTAAAGTACATTTAAAGCTTTCATCAATTCCACAAAGTCATAAATCAAAAGTTATTCTTCCTTTAGTCTGAACAGAAGACAAAAATCATGCATTTTAGTCTTAAATATCCTCAAGGAAAAAAATTAACATTCTTTATCATTTCCCACCAGAAGCAGTTAATGCTCTAAGGCTACATTAATAGAATCTTTCTCCCATTGTAGAAAGTTTGATAGCACTCTTATTTCAATGTCTGAATTTTTCTTCTTTTTTTTGACAAAGACAAATGATTGCCATCAATCAAGATCCAATCGGGTACACAGAGAGTCAGGAAAATGCATCACTCTTTACTGGTTTTCCTGCTATTTGTGCAGGGTTTGCTCCATATTATTTTTTAGAATGATCAAAAAAGCAGCCATAAGATAGATCATTCACACCCACTGTAAAATTAACTTTCATGAATAATGAGAGTTTTAAACCTCAGATAATGTATATGTTATACCAAGGATATTGCTCAGTTCATTTCTGGCTGGAGATTATGTAAATGATACTATATGACCTTTATCATTATAACAGGACATGCAAAACATATTATTTCATACATCATTCTAAAGCAAGTCAGTTTCTAAAGGCGAAATAGTCATTTATAATGTTCACAGTGAAGTGTTAAGATTATAAGAAAATGATATCTAGTACTTGTGATCTTTCTGATGCCCCCCCCCCCCCTAACCTGTTACTCCTTTAAATATAACCTACTGTTTCAGGAAAAATGTATTTCTCAGGCTTTATTTACTATCAGGATATTATCTTCAAGCTCTAAAATACCATTTGATTTTTACAAAACTTAACAGTAGCAGATAATAAATATTACATTTTAATCATTAATAAACTTTCTTAAAATACCATTTTTTTATTATAGATCAAAAACATATGCAGAAAAATTTTAATGAAAATACTTTTGAGATATAGAGAATACTTATGAACATCCCATGGTATGTGCATTTGATTCTTTCCTTTCCCATCATCTCCCTGAAACTGTGTCTTCAGAGACCCATATTGTCTGTTTTACAATTTCTCCATCTAACCTTGAAGCTCTCTCTAAATACTGATTCCTTTCTTACTGTCTTAAGACACACCCAAGTCTCTTTTAGCTTGTATAAAATCTATACCATAAGCTAAAATTTCTACAAATTATCATTTCATATCAAATATTATAAAAGAAAAGAAGTTGGCAAAATTGAAAGCATTGTTGGTATTCCTTTTCTTCAGTCAAACTCCTTGGGAAAAATTTTTCTTAAGCTCTTTTCCTCCACTTTCTCTTGTCCTACTTTCTTTTCAGTACCATGCTATTTGTTTTACCTCATCACTCAAGTGAAACTAATCACCTCAAAGTTAACAATTTCCTAAATTGGCAAATCTGATTATCTTTTATAAGTTCTTGTCATTGTTAACCTACCTACTATATTTGACATTGCTGACCACCCTTCTCCTCCTTGGATGCTCTCTCCTCACTGGACTTTTATTACCCCCTCCCTGCCCCCTCACTTCTCTTCATACCTATGTGATCACTTCTACTTGGGATCCCTTGCTAGCTAATTATCTACATTATGCATGCCCTTCACCTTTCTCAAGAGTTGGTAGCAAGCCCTCTTCCCTTTTCCCACTATAGTTTCTCCTGATAACCTGATAAGCTCTCACAAACTTAATTATCATCTTTAGGCAGATGACTAATGTGTGTATTGTAATTCAGTCTATATAACTCTAGCTTTGTCAAAAACAAAACAAAACAAAAAAAAAAAACTTAACATATCTATCTCTATCTTCAACCATCCACATCTAGCTTCAGCTCCACATTAACAATCACTAGTGAACAGATCAAAATGAATATCCTAGAGAATCCAACATGTAGCTCTTTAACATAAACCCTCCCCTCTTCAAAACTTCCCCATTTCTGTTCTAGTCTTTTTTTATTAGTTACACCATCATCCCATACGTCTAATTAGTTGATTAATCTTAGCATGTCTTTACATTTTTTATCTAACATCTTTCTTTATTCATATAGTTGCTTATCACCTCTCATCTAGAATATTTCAAAAATCTCCTGTTACCTAACCTAAATTATTATCATTTTCATTATACACTATTGCCAAATTAACTTTCCTTAAACATTTCTTAAGTACATATCTACCCATGTGACTCTTACTAATTAATTCTTATGACTTCCTACTCATATAACATAAAATTCTATTTGGCATTTAAAACCCTTAACAATTGATCTCCATCTATCTTTCCAGGATCCTTGAATATTAATCCATCTCAAAGTGTGTATGTGTGTGGGGGGGGGGAAAGAACACAGTATACTGTATGTTTTAGGTATCATCTCATGCCTGAATAATTCCAGTGGCTTGATGGTTGGTCTCTTTGACAAAAGACTCTCCTGACTCCAATATCTTCTCCATTTAGCACTCACACTGACCTTCTGACTGAGTCAATTTATTAAGCATCAGGCAGTGTGTTAAGTGTTAGATATAGAAAGAAAGGCAAAAGAAAGGCACTGCCCTCTAGGAACAACAATTAATGGGAGAGACAACATCCAAATACCTATTTATAAACAAGTTATACATAAGACAAATATGACATAGTCAAAAGAGAACACACTAGAAGTGAAAAGAACTCCACTTCATAGAATGTTAGATGGGACTTGAAGGAATCTGCAAAATCCAAAAGAGAGAGATGAGAAAGGTGAGCATTTCAAATATGGGAGATAGGTTGAGAAAAGATCAGAAACAAGAGGTGGAATTTCTTATTTGTAAAACAAGAGTCCAGCATCACTGGACAGAAGAGATCATGGAGTAATAAAGAATAGATAACAAAGCTGAAAATAAGGGGGGAAGGAATTAAGTTCTGAAGGACTTAGGATATCAAAGAATTTTGTATTTAAACTTGGATGAGATACTCACAGGAATATACTGAATTGGAAGGAGAGGAGACAGAAGTATGATATAATCAGACCTGAGTTTCAGAAAAATTACTGTTAGCTAAGTGAATAACAGTTTAGAGTGGGAAGAGATGAAGTAGGCACATCAACCAACCAACAGGCTATTGCAACAGACCAGAAATGAAGGAATGACAGACTATACTGGAGAAGTGGTGGTATCAAGAGAGAGAGAAAAAAGGGCATATCTGAGAAATGTTACAAAGATGAAAATGACAAGCTTTCACAAGAAAATAAATATGTGAGGTGAGAGACAGTGAGGAGTCAAGGATGACACTGATGTTGCCAACATGATCAATAGGGAGTAAAGTGATAGCCTTTACAGTATTAAGTAAGTCTGCAAGGGGGAAAAATTTGGAGGAGAAAGATTAATTCAGTTCTAGACATGCTAAGTTTAAGGTGTCTACAAGACTGAGTTCAGGATGTTAATTATATACTTGGGAGATTTGATGAAAATTCAATGACATGAACTGATAAGATCACTGTGAAATGGGACAGAGTGAGAAGAAAAGAAATTCCAGGACAGATCCATGGTTAATAGCCATGACCTGGGTAAAGAGCTTAATAAGGAAGACTGGGAAGAAGGAGTCAGAAAGATAGGAAGAGTACAGAGATAGTGATATCAAATTAAAAAAGAAAGTATCAAGGAGAAGATGGTGATTGATATTATCACAGGCTGAGGAGAGTGAAGAAGGAAGAGGATTGAGAAAATAACATAGGATTTGGCAATTTAAAGATCACTGTTAATTGTGGAGAGATTAATTTAATTTGAATAATGAGGTCAGGAACCAGATTGTTAAGGACAGAATAAAAGGGGAGAAGGAAGAATCATTATTTAAGATCCTCATAAAGTCCAAGTCTGACCATGTCAATTTCCTCTTAGAAAAACTTCAGTGGTTCCCTATAATCTCTAGAATCAAATATGCAATCTACTTTTTGGCATCCAAAGATGTTCATAACCTGATTCTAACTTGTCTTTCTACTTTTTAAAAAATATATACTTTAAATCCTCCCTGCCCCTTTAACAATATATTCTGTGAACCAATATAACAGGAGTTTTTTGCTGGTTTTGGTTGCCCTTGCCACTCCATCTCTTCACTCTAGGCATTATCTTTTTTTTTTTTTTAATTTCAATTTTGTGCTATTTTCAGTTAAAGATTTGATCCCTTTCCTCCTCTCCCCTCTTATTAAGAAGGCAAGAAAAATATATGGATGGTTGTGCTAAACACATGGGTTAATTAGTGATGGGCAGATAGAAGAAAGGCAGGGAAGAAGGAAAGGAGAGATGGACAGATGAGAGGAAGAGAGAGAAAGGAAAAAAAATTCTTCAAATAGCTCTGAAATCATCAGATCTTGACCTGGACAAGAACAGCATATTTCACTTTGAGTTCTTTGGAACTGTGGTTGGTCATTATATTCATCATGGTTTCTGAGTCATTCAAAGATGATTACTGTCATAATATGAATGTTATAGTAAATAAATTTTCATCCTGATCTGCTTACTTCATTCTGTAACTTTTCCCATGCTTCTCTGAAACTATAATCGTCATCATTTCTTATAATACAATAGCATTCCAATGCATTCATTTAGAATACAGTTTTTAAGCAATTCCATGATTAATGGACACTCCCTCATTTTCTAATGTTTTACTACTATAAAAATATAAATTTTTTTGTTAGATATGGGTCCTTTTTCTTTTTAAATAAATCTGTTTAAGGTGCAGCCCTAGTATCAGTATCACGAAGTCAAAGGATTTAATAAAACATTAAATATATTTTCTTGAATAGTTGGAACAATTCACAAAATATCAATAGTTACTTTTCCTATACTTCCTCTGGTATTTTTCCTTTTTCCTTTTTTCTTACCTTAGTCAATTTGTTAGGTATGAAGTGGAAATTCAGTGTTAGTTTTAGTTTTCATTTCTGATTATTAGTGATTTGCAGAATTTTCTCAATGTCTACTAGTAAGTTGGATTTCTTCCTCTGAAAACTCAAAGAAAAAAGCTTCAAAACTTTTAACCACTTATCAAGTGGAGAATGACTATTGCTCTTGTAAATTTTGACTCCTGATAAAAGAGGTTTTTATCAAAAAAACTTTAAACAGAGAAACAAAGACTTTTTCCCCCTACTCTCCTACTTTTCTTTTTACTGTAGTTGAATTGTTTTTATTTTAATTCCTATAATTGGCAAAAAGTGATAATTTTCTTTCTTCTTTTCTTATGCTAATTCCCCTAATTTTCTTCTCTTCTATTTTTGCTATAATTGGCATTTCTAAACGTAATGGTGATAATGAACAAACCTACTACACTAATGATTTTACTCTAAGTTTACTTCTAGCTAATCCTCAATATATTTAATGTTTACTTTTGGTTTTAGATATATTCTTCTTATGATTTTAAGGAAAGTTGCATTTATTCCTATGCTTTCTAGTGTTTTTAACAAGAATGAATGTTGTATTTTCTCAAAATCTGTTTCTAAGGAGAGACAAGATGGTGGAGTACAGACAGCAACCCAGTGGAACTTTCCCAACATTCCCCTCCAGACAAATTTAAAATAATGCCTCCAATCTAAGTTAGAGCACCAGAACCAACAAAAAGTCAGAATGAGACATTTTTCCAGTCTATGATAACTTAGGAACAAGAGAAGGCTGTGGCTTTGAGTGAGGGCCAGTTCAAGAGTTCACATCAGCAGCAGGGAACTACAGTGTTGGCCGTGACAACAATAGCGCCAGCATTAAGAACAACACAGATTTCAGTACAGAGATGGTAAGGAAGGTCAGATAATTGCTAAGAGAAAGATTACCTTTTGCTAGCACCGAATACAATTGGCAAGTCTATTGACTCTATGCAGTTTCCAAATAACAGTTCTAAGAAAGGAGTGCTTCTAGTTCTGTCATAAGGGAATAAGGAAGGGCCCTAGCTACAGTTCTAAGAAAGAGAAGATCACTAATATTTATGTCTACAGGACAGCAAAGTCACAGTTCCAAGACCAAGTGAACACTAGAATTTACAACTTTGGGACAGCAGGGGTTTTTCCTGAATAAAACACAGATGAGGAGAACACATCTCTCTCAAGATCATGCCATCTTAAAGGCACTAAAAACTTAAAGAACCCAGGCCTAACTCTGAAAACACCAGCATTTAAAAAAAAAAAAAAAAAAAAAAAAACTTAAAAGTGGGACACATATCCCAATCCCCAAATTAGAAGAAGTGTCATAAAAATAAAATTCAAATTCAAGAAATAAGCTGGAAAAACAGCAAACAACTAAGTGGATGTCCACCAGTTGGGGAATGAGTGAATAAATTATGATATACGAATGTAATGGAATAATTATTGTTTTATAAGAAATGATTAGCAGGATGATTTTGGAAAAGCTTAGAGAGACTTGCTTGAACTGATACTAAGTGAAGTGAGTAGAACCAACAGAATACCATACACATCAACAATAAGATTATGTGATGATCAATTCTGATGGACATGGCTTTCTTTTCATTTTTTTATTAAAGGTTTTTAATTTTCAAAACAAATGCATGAATAATTTTTCAACATGAACCCTTGCAAAAACTTGTGTTTTAATTTCCCCCCCTTACTCCCACCTCCCCTTAGAAAACAAGCAATCTAACATATGTTAAACATGGTGAAAATATAAGTTAAATCCAATAAATGCTTACATAGTTATACAATTATTTTGCTGCACAAGAAAAAACAAATCAAAAAGGAAAAAAATAAGAAAGAAAACAAAATGCAAGCAAACAACAACAAAAAGAGTGCAAATGCAATGTTGTGATCCACACTCAGTTCATACAGTCCTCTCTCTGGGTGCAGATAGCTCTCTTCATCACAAGATCATTGGAACTGGCCTCAGTCACATACATCAGAATTGATCATCATATAATATTATTTCTGTGTACAATGATCTCCTGATTCTGCTCATTTAACTTAGTATCAGTTCATGTAAGTCTCTCCAGTTCTCTCTGAAATCATCCTGCTGTAGTTTCTTACAGAACAATAATATTCCATAACATTCATATACCACAATTTATTCAGCCATTCTCCAACTGCTGGGAATCCACTCAGTCTCCAGTTTCTGGCCACTACAAAAAGGGCTGCCACAAACATTCTTGCGCATATGGGTCCCTTTCCCTCCATTAAGATCTCTTTGGGAAACAATCCCAGTAGAAATACTGCTGAATCAAAGGGTAGGACATGATTCCTTTCAACAATGAAGTGATTCAGGCCATTTCCAATAGATTTTGATGGAGAGAGTCATCTGCATCCAGAAAGAGGACTATGAGGACTGAATGTGAATCAAAGCATAGAATTTTTACCTTGTTGTTGTTGCAGTTGTTATTGTTTTTTTTTTCTTTCCCATAGTTTTCTCCCTTTCAATCTGATCTTTCTTGAATAGTACCATTAATATGGAAATAAATATGTTTAGAAGAATTACACATATTTAATCTATATTGCTTGTTATCTTGGGAGGTAAATGAGGAAGGGAGAAAAAATGGGAACACAAAATTTACAAAAATGAATATTGAAAACTGTCTTTATATGTATTTAGAAAAATAAAATACTATACTAAAAAAAACAGAATTGACCAAGGGAGGCACAAAATTCACTGAAGAACTGAAAAAGCAGAATTGGACAAATGGAAAAAGAGAACAAATCTCAATGGAGAAAACAATTCTTTTTTTTAATAAAAGCTTTTTGTTTTTCAAAATATATGCAAAGATAGTTTTCAACATTCACCTTAGCAAAATCTTGTGTTCAAAATAGTTCTCCCTTCTGCCCCCATCCTATCTCCTAGACAGCAAGTAATGCAATAACAGTTAAACGTGTAATTCTTCTAAATATATTTCCACATTTGTCAGAAAAATCAGATCAAAGAGGGAAAAAACAAATAACTACCACCAAAAAAAAGGTAAAAATATGCTTTGATTCACATTCAGTTCCCATAGTGTCCTCTCTGGATACAGATGGATTAATACCTCACAAATCATTCAGAATTGCTCTGAATCCCCCTTAATGTTGAAAAGAACCACGTTCATCATGGTTGACCACTGCATAATCTTATTGTTGCTGTGTATAATGTTTTCTTAGTTCTATTTACTTCACTTAGCACCAACTCACGTAAGATACTTTAGGCTTTTCAGAAATCATCTGCTGACATTTCTTATAGAACAATAATATTTCATAATATTCATATACCAGAACTTATTCAAGTTATTCCTCAAATGATGAGCATCCACTCAGTTTCCAGTTCCTTCCCACTAAAAAAAGGCTATTACAAACATTTTTGTTTCTTTTGTTGTTTGTTGGTTCTTTTCTCTCCTTTAAGATCTCTTTGGGATATAGGCCCAATGGAGACTCTGCTGGATCAAAAAGTATGCACAGTTTGATAGCCCTTTGGGTATAGTTCCAAATTGCTTTCCAGAATGGTTGGATCAGTTCACAGCTCCACCCACAACGTGTTAGTGTCCGAGTGTTTCCATATCCCCTCCAATTTTTATCATTTCCTGTCATCTTAGCCAATGTGAAGTATGAAGTGGTACCTCAGAGTTGTCTTAAGTTGGACTTCACTATACAACAGTGATTTAGAGCATTTTTAAAAAATTATATATGGCTTTAATTTCTTTATCTGAACATTGTTCATATTCTTTGTTCATATTATTTATCAATTGGGGAATGATTTGTATTCCTACCAATTTGAGTCAATTCTATATATACTTTAAAAATGAGGCCTTTAACAGAAACAAGAAACACTGGATGTGAAAAAAAGTTCCCCATTTTCTCCTTCTCTTCTAACCTTGGCTTCATTTGTTTTGTTTATACAAAATCTTTTTAATTTAATACAATCAAAATTATTCATTTTGAAATTCATAATGTTCTCTAGTTCCTTGGCCATAAATTCCTCCCTTCTCTACAGATCTAAAAGGTACAAGACTATCCCTTATACTCCTAATTTGCTTATATTCTTTAAAGGCTAACAGCAATTTTAATCATAAGTCCTTCACTGTTGTCTTGGATCATTGGATAGCTGAAAATAGCCAAGTCATTCACAGTAGATGATCACACAATATTGCTGTTATTGTGTATGATGTTCCTTTAAGTCTGATAGGCGAAGTTTCTCAGATTTATTGGAATAAATTTGTTTAAATCCTAGGCCTCAGTTTCATTTCTCAAAAATCATCTGACTTAAGAGAAAACAGCTATTCCAAGCCTCCTCCCCTGAATGCCATTGTGAGACTTTGCCACATCAGCAGGAGTTATACCAAATAAGGTTATGAATGCTTTAATAAGCTTGTATTAGTTAATTTCTGTTTCCTTATTCTTTGTATCTAGGATAGTTTAGATTGTGAGCCTTTATGTCTAAATCATGGATCCAGAGAAAATAATTCCTTAAAAATTATATAGGCAACATCAGTTGGGGAATGGCTGAACAAATTGTGGTATATGAATGTTATAGAATATTATTATTCTATAAGAAACAATCAGGAGAATGATTTCAGAGAGGCCTGGAAAGACTTACATGAACTGATAAGTGAGTTGAACCAAGGGAGCACTGTACATGGCAACCGCAAGATTATATGATTATCAATTCTAATGAACATGGCTCTTTTCCACAGCAAGATGATTCAGACCAGTTCCAACGGTCTTGTGATAAAGAGAGCCATCTGTGCCCTGAGAGTATACTGTGGCAACTGATATATGGATCACAACAGAGAATTTTCACTTTTTTTTGGTTGTTGTTTGCTTGCATTTTGTTTTCTTTCTCTTTTTTCCCCTTTTTAATCTAATTTATTTTGTGCAGCATGATAATTGTACAAATATGTATAGAAGAATTGCACATGTTTAACATATAGTTGAATCTCTTGCCATCTAAGAGAGGGGGTAGGGGAAGAGAGGGAGAAAAAAATTGCAACACAAGGTTTTGCAAGGGTGAATGTTGAAAACTATGCATATTTTGAAAATAAAAAGCTTTATATATTAAAAAATATATAGGGGCAAGAAGAAGCTAATGATTTCATAAGACACTAATAAACAATAAAACAAAAGTCAAAAGAAAAAAAAGGAACAAAGGGAAAATACAAAGTATAGTTGTACTTCAGCACTTGGTGCGAAGTGGTTCCAGAAGGTATGCTGAATGGCAAAAATGAACAGTATCAAACAAATTTTTTTCCCTTAAGGAGTACATCTCCATGAATAGGCTGATTTCAGAAAACCCTGGAAAAACTTACATGAACTGATGTTAAATGAAGAGAACATTGTACACAGTAACAAAACAGTGATGGATTTGGTTCTTTTCAATAATGAGAAGTTTCAAGGTAATTACAATAGATGGGATGGAAAATGCCTTTTCTACTTTACTGTCTTGGGAAGGAGAAAAGAGGGAGAGGGAGAAAAAATTGGAGCATGAGGTTTTGCAAAGGTAAATGTTGAAAACTATCTTTGCATTTATTTGAAAAAATAAAACACTATTAAAACTTAAAAAAAAGGATGCATAACCTTCAATCCTTAGCCTAACCATCCCTACACATGAATTGCCCAAAAGGGGCAAAATGTGGATAAACAAGCCAGCCCAGTTCAGCCAGGCTTCTCCCTTCTTGATCTAACTCACTTCTGAGAGAAACTGAGACTTTTATACTCTTCTCTGTCTTCCCTGAACTGCCCAAGCTTCCTGGGGAGCGGGGAGGAGAAACGCATGTGCTTAGATATAGAGGTAGAAGTTATGGTTCTCCCACCTTCCATCACCTAGAGCTCTGGCCATGGCATGAGCTGTAGGTTGCCAGCAGGCCTTGGTCGGTCCTCCACTGCCCTTGCCACTAGCTCTCTGCTGGCTGCCACAAACTCTGCCTGGGCTCCCCCAACTGTTGCTGCTCTTGTTGCTTCTCTTCCTACTGAGCATGCCAGCTGCTCTGTGCCTCTACTAATACTACTATTTTGAGAGCTGGAAGATTATATACTACCCATTGTCCTGTAGGAACTGCCCTGCAAAGTGCACAGTTTCAGCACTTTGGACTTAAACTTGTCCTGAACATCCATTGTCTTCAATGGGGAGAAGCTGTCCATAGAGCAATAGTTGCAAGGATGAGGGTAAAGTGGTTTGCTGGGCAGTACACCTGGCCATTCTCACATTCCTTCTACTTAACCAACCAATGAAAGAGAAAGAAAAGGATAAATGGAAGAAAATAGATCTGAGAGAAATAAACAGTAATTATAACTATGAATGAGATTAGAAAGAATTCACCCATAAAAACAGAAGTAGATAGCAGACTTGATTAGAAAAAAAAAAATCCAACAATATGTTGTTTACAAGGGATACACTTGAAACAGAAAGACAGAATTAAAATAAAGGACTATAGCAGAATCTATTATGCTCAAGTTAAAAAAAAAAAAAAAAGGCAGAGATAGTAATCATGACCTCAGAAAAAAGTAAAAACAGATCTAATTAAAAGAGATGATCAGGAAAATTTCATTGTGTTAATAGGTATTATAGACAATGAAGTAATACCAAAAAATTATCAGCAAGTTTGTTTGATAAAGGCCTTATTATATAGGTAAACTGAGTCAATTTTTAAAAAATAAGACCCATTCCCCAATTGATTAATGGTCAAAAGCATAAGAACAGGTTGTATCTCAGAAGAAATCAAAGCTATCTAAAAACATAAAACAGTCTCTAAATCACTTTTGATTAAAGATTTTTTAAAACAAGTTAAAATAAGCCTGAGGTGCATTAAGCAAGAAAGAAAATCACATTTTAACTTGAACTCATTTCATCAGTACAAATTAAAGTATGATTTTCTTGCTTGCTTAATTTGTTTCTTTTCACTTTTTTTTTTTGGCTAGATGGCTAAAATGGATTTTGCATAATTTCACATGTACAACTGTTATGATTTTTCTTATATTTTCAATAGGTAGAAGATAGATAAGGGAAGGAAAAAATTTAGAATTCCAAATTTAAAAAGAAAGAATGTTTAAAATAAATTTTTAAAAGAAAAAGCATTTTCTACATTTACTGAAATAATTATGAATTTTGTTAGAATTATTTCAGTAATCAATACAGATAATTATGCAATATTCATGAGAAATCAAATTAACATTTTTGTCACAGGAGAAATTTTGTAGGATCTTTTTATCAATTTTTAAATGGTTTATATATTATTGGAATTAATTATTCCTTAAATTTTTGGTAGGATTAACTTATAAATCCATCTAGTCTTAAGTTGGTGTTTTTCCCCTTTAAAACTTCATTATTGCCTTGTATACTTTCTTTTTTTCTACTTGATAGGAGAGGGAAAAAGAAAAAAAATTTTGAACAATTAGTTATGAACAATTAGTGGTACAACAATTATTAACAATTAGTACAACATATGAACCATCTTTATGATTGTTTTTCAACAATCAGTAATTTCCTTAAAAGCTCTGCTTGAATCTTTTAGATCTCACTCCTTTTTAACATCTGATTTTCAGCAAATTCCCTGATTAATCTGCTTCAAATTATCTTTTATGAATCATAATTATAATAAGAGTAGAAGAAAAACTATTTTTTGTTAGGATTACACAAAACTCTCAGCTATATACAACTTTTAAAAAAATAAACTGAACAAATGAAGATTTACAGATAGATAAAATATGCTTGCTCCAAATATATTAACACTTCAGTAGAGAATAGCTTTTAAGAAACTAACAACTTGGCTAACATCTTTTAAGATGTGAAGAGGGAGTTGGGGGGGGGGAGGGGAGGGATGTCAGATTTTATTTTTACTTTGCAAGGAGAGGAAGTATAAAGAAATTGGGTAGGTCTCCAAGTCTGCAAAGGAGATCTTCAAGAATGGAAAGTTGGGGTCAATCATTTAACAAAAGTGAAAGAACCTCTATGATGCAATAACCATTTGACAACTTATATTACAGCTATCTGTGTATAGCTTAACTGACAGCAAACTCCATGAAGAATGTGAATGTCTTTATCTAAAAGGAATCCCCCAAAGTGTTCTACATACAGAAGGAACTTAGTAAATATCAACTCAGCTGAAGTAACTGTTCAATCTAGAAGAGATTTTAGAGATCATTTCTTCTTCCTCTTTTTTAAAGATCAACTTAACCATAATGCTTCACTCTTTCAACAAGAAAAGAAAATATAGATAGATAGATAGAATTACAGGCTCTTTTCAATCTCATGAAATGAAAAGCAGATGACAATATACATCATTTGACATTTTTTCAATCTCTCATTCAACCTCTTAAAAGAAAACTAAGACTCACAAATACTCTGCTTAACACAAGCTAATAATTCTAAGTTTTCCACAAAAACTAGAACTATCATTTGAGGTATCTTCTCTACATCTGACCAAAAGTACTCTTAAATCTTAGGATATTCACCTGAGACTCCGTCACATTAATAGACTTTTATGTACAGAAAACCAACAAACAACTTGGCTCCTATATACTTACACTAATTCTAAAAATATTTCCTTATGTGCCTTGAAAACAGAATAATGAAGTACCTAATGACTTAAATTTAAATGAAAATATTTCAGTAGCACATAGTGAAATCAATAAATCTTAAATGTTCCACTGTAAATATTAACAATGGAAAGAACCCAAGTATAGGAATTTGTTGTAATCATTAAGCTCTCCTGCGGCAAATATTCCAGTCAGTCCAAGTAAACACTAAAAGGTTATAAAGTCAAAAGGAGGGACTGTATAATTTATCAGATAAAGCAAATAATTTTAAAAGTATGGAACTAAATGAAGCATTAGACTGAGATTATTGCCTTTCCTGAATAAAGGTTAAATATCAATGTTTATCCAGTTAGATATGAGAGGGCATTTGCTATGTAAACCTCATTCATTTAAAAAAAAAAAAAAATCTTTTCAGACACTCTCTCATGTTTTTAACCAGAGGAACAAATTTAAAATACAATACTATATTAACCTAACGTAAATAATGCTTGTAAAGCTACCTGTAAAGCTAAAAATTATTTGGGTTGTTTTTGTTGGTGAAATAATGTTATTTAAGAACAAAAAGCACCATAAGAAGGCAATTCACTACATCTAAGAGTACTGGGATATATTAATATATAAATGCTACATTTTTTTAAATTTGGAAGTTCCATATTTTGGCTATAATGCTTCTAGGATTTTTCAATTTATGGTTTCTTCTAAAGAGGAGACCAATGGATTATTTTAATTTCTGAGAGACCTGTAGAGTTTGGTGTTTTATTTTTAAAATAGGTTTAGGCTCTTTATTTAATTATGTATGGCTTTCAGGTAATTCAGTGATTCTTAAATTATATAATCTCAGTTTTATAGGTCAATTGTTTTTGTTGTGAGATACCCCACATTTTCTCCTATTCCCCCTTTCCCCCCTCCCCACTGTTGTTTGATTTTTTTTTATTATGAAATCATTTCCTTCACTTTGTCAATTCTAATTTTCAGGGCATTAGTTTCTAAAGTTTTGAAATTCTTATTCTAAGGTATTAATTCTCTTATATTTTTCTTCCAATGCTCTCATTTAGTCTTTAAAACTATTTTGAGCTCTTTCTATTAAGTCTTGTTTTACTTTTATAGGAATTCTGGTTCCTAAACTTACACTATATTGTTTAAGTCAAACAGTTTCTTTGACAAAAGCACTTATAAAAACAATACTACATGGGGAAGAGAAGACAGGAGAGAGGGGAAGGAGAACTATCAAAAGTAGTAAGATTACTAATGGTGATACTTATTTTAAAGTTATTCTATAAAAAACACACTCTCAAATATTGAAGAAACTACCTCTACTACAACTGTGACCAAAAAGGATTCTTTTCTACAAAATGCACCAACAAATGATCAGCCACTTCCACTAAGAACTCCTCTGTAAAGTCTGCTATTTCTCTTACTGTCACAACTAGAAAGCCAAGTATCACATGGCATAAAAAACTCAGGGCCAAATAACCAAAAATAAAAAAAATTTAAAATCACAACCACAATTCGATACCATCCAATAAATACTAAGTACCTGCTTAATTTTCTAGGATTTGAGAAAATATGAAAATAAAAAAAGATAAGTTCTCTGCTATCACAAAACTCAAAATCCTCTAGGAGCCTCCATTGGAAGGAAAGGTCCAGCACACTCATGTTCTTTCCTTTAATCTTCTCTGACTACCATTCTCCAGAGGCCTTCTCACAGTGACCTGGTACCCCTCCCTCTGATTGGACAGTTCCTCTCAGAACTTCCATTTAAAGGAAGGGAAGTAGGCAACTTTATTCATTCTCTTCTTCAACTCCAGACTCTGATCCTGACTCCCTAGACTTCTTTTTTCACTATGTCCCCCAGTTGATACCTTCTCCTCTTTTGTCTATCTCCCTTTGTATTTCAGTTTCCTTCATCCATGAGGACAAGGAATTAATTTTTTTTCCTTGACATGCCAAAATATTGTTGATGACTTAAAATCCAGAAAATATCTGTTGTTTCTCTGTTCCACATAATTAATATTAATTAGAAGATCAAAGAATTAGGAAAAAGATTATAAAGACAATCTGATAATAGAAAAGGTCAAAAGAAGCGTAAACAATTAAAAATAAACTCAATAGACTCAAGAAGACCTCAGTTCAAATTACATGTCAGATACTTATTAACTAGACCCACAGTAAAACATTTAAATTCTCTAGGTTTTAGTTTGGGCTCCAGCTCTAAACAGATTATGGAAAAATTCTAAGATTAAAAAAAAAAAAGGTACTCCAAGAAATAATATGAAAGTAACAGTGCCAGTGGCAAACTTAGTTGTCAGAACAAACTCTTGATATCGTTCTGAGATGCTGAAGAGAAAATCAGCTTAAGTTATGTTTTCTTGCTAGTCAAAAAAACAGTAATCATTCATAATCATAATTATATGATCATAATTCAAACCTGATTAATCTCACAAATAGTACCTGCCTCAAAAGGAGGAAAATTTATTGTGAATTTGAGCAACTCTAGGACTAATTATGTACTTAAAAGAAGGAATAAAGATAAAACAAAAGAGCTTAACTAAAGGAAGATGAAGAGACTATAATTGCTAAGTATTCTTAAGGAACTATTTCCTGCATCATCATCATCTGAATGATATGTACACTTGAATTTCCATAAAAGAAAACAACACATAAATAATAAAGAGAACAGGAAACAGAAAATTTAAATAACTCTGGACTTAGAAAAAGGAACTGAACGAGGTATAAAAGAATAACCAAAGGTAGGGAAAGCCAGGAAAAGATGGGAAAATAAATTCTACCAAACGATAAAGAATAATTAATTGATATTACACAAATTATTTGCTAAAATAGGGAAGTAAAGAATACTACCAAATTTATTCTATGAAACAAATATGGTCTAAACAAGGTAGAGATAAAGTGGTAGAAGAAAACAAGAGACTACTAACTAATGAAAACTAACTCTAACTTCTATCTCCCAACTTCATATAGTGGGGAAAGTATAAATAATTCTTGCTTCATAGTGCCACATTCAGAGATTTCTTATTCTACCATTCTTCATCAATACTCAGAACAGTCTCCCTTTCATCCTCAATTCAGGGTCAGATGTGCAATCTTTTCTTCTACTCTATTCTTGCCAACATAATAGGGGACTTCAAAATACATACCGATGCTCCCTCTACTTTAAACTTTTGAGTTCCTTAATGTACTCAATTCCTATGACATACTCCTCAACTCAAATTCAACTGTAAGACAGATGGTTTTAACTTTGATCTTCTCAGACTGACAAGTGGTCCATTTCTATATTGACAAATTCCCAAATTCTTTCTTCTGGTCATAATCTTTTTTGTCATTCTCTGTGGCTTGAGAATACCAATCCTATCTTCTCAATATGACTGAATCTTTGCTCTTCTCAATTACTTCACAGGCCATCACTCTGAATTGCCAATGTTCTCTCTCATTCTTTGTTGAGTTCTCATTGAATGAAGTGATCTGTAAAAGCTGTCTCATAAGATTGGAGATAGTGTTGTAAAAACTGAGTGAGGGTCAGCTGGGCCATAGGCCCAGGTTTCTTTCCTCAGAGATCACATGGTTTACAAAGAGTGGGATCTTTTCTTTGGGAAATTAAGTTGGCACCACCTTGGCACTGAAACTCCCATAGGAAGTAATTTAGTCATCCTAAAGATGTGGTTGAGTTGAAAGTTTTTCCTCATTTATGACTTAGAAAGTGAGGTCATTTGTCCTGGCTAATCAGGGCAAAGACCCAGCTAGCCCAGGCCCCTATATAATTCTTGTCTATTAATTGGGCCTCACCTCTCCTTGCCTAACTACTGAGATTGTAGTAAAATTCCATTCTGGTTTTACCTTGAGAAATTTTCTTAATTTATTTGAGCAAGTGGTCTTGTTTCACACATTGTGAATTAGTTCAATTCTATACAATCTTCTATAATCAGTTGCTTGTCTTCTTGTCCTACTAATGATTATATCTTACCAAGTACCAACTTTAGTGAAATTACTTGTATCATCCAGCTCCTTTACTCCTATTCATGTTCCTAAACAGAGGTGGAGAACATCATCAAAACATATTGAATGGATCCCTGCAAATTTGTATTATGTAATTTCAGTTCAGTCGTCAATGCAACAAATCAGTTATTTTTTACTCCCCCCTAATCAATTCACTATTATAATCACTGTGGCTAAACTAAACCTTTTCTTTCCTCTTTCTATTCTCTAAGCTGAGAAACTTGGCTCATAGTTTACCACCACCTCCAAAAATGAAATTATTCATTTTCTTGTTAGTCTCTCTTCCTCCTCTTTACATTGCTCATAATCTAATCACAACTATCAGTTCTTTCACGTGTCTTACACGAAGAGGTAGACCTTCTTGAAAAGAAAAATTTCTCTCTAGGTACTCGATCCTATTCCATCGCATTTTTTCCAGCAGATTACCTCTACTATTATGGTCACTCTCTTGGCTCCTTTAATGGCTCCTTCCTTGATATATACACACATACATACCCAGGTCTCCTCATCCTTTACAAAACAAAACCAAAACAAAACAAACAAAAAACCTCCTGTTAATTCTACTATTCACCCTAACATTCTATATCTCTTTTCCCCTTTCTTCAATTAACTCCTTGACAAAGCCATCCGCACCAGGTAAATCCACTTGCCTTTTTTTTCCTACTGGATTCTAAAATAAATCCTTTGACTTCAACATATGACTAAAATTGCTCTTTCCAAAGGTACCAGTGCTTCCAATTGCCAAATCTAAGGGCCTTTTCTCAATTTTCATCTTACTTGACCACTGTCCAGACTGACACTTTTGATCACCCTCTCTTCCTGGAGTGGTAGCATGCATTCACAGAGCTCTGTACTTGGATTAAAAAAAAAAAAACTTGAGTTTGAACACTGCTTCTCAAAGACTGCTTCTCAAGATTTTTATTACCCTGTTCTCTACTCATTCTCCTCCCCATTGAAGGCGCTTTCACAGTCTTTGCTGGATATTTACTAAGGTTATGCTACTAATTAAGGACACCCTTCTCCCCCCAAGAGTCTATCCCAGCCTCTCTGTGTTATCTTACGTGGTGGTCTCGTCAGCTCTCACAGGCTCAATGATCTTCATCCTCATGCAAATGATTTCCATACCTATTTCCCAGATACTGTCCTGGTTCCTAATCTGTTTCATTGACATCTTCAATTACATATGCTATAGGCATCTCAATCTCAAAGCAGAGCTCACCATCTTGCCCACAATCTCTCCCCTTTTCTCAACTTCTCTATCACTTTTAAGGGCACCAACAATTTTCCCAATAATCTAGACTGGTAACTTTATAATCACTCTCAATTCCTCATTCTCATACGCCCCCAGAAATCTAATCTATTGTTAAATCATGTATTTTATTTTTTAAACTCTTCATAATATCTCTTCTTTATGGCCCCCTTTCTCTATTCACAGTTATCAGATCACTTTTACTGACCCTCTTTACTTCTCACATCTCACATAGATTATTACTGAAATAGTCTTCTTGTTGGTCACCCTACCTAAAATCTATCTGTACTAGAAATGATTCTCTAATCAGCTACTAAAGTGGGTTTTTTTCTCCCAAAGAGGAGATCTGATTATATCATACTCCTAATAATAAGTTACAATGGTTCCCTATTGCCCTCAGGATCAAGTCAAGCAAATAAACAGTTATAAAACTTCTATTTGCCATTTAAAAACATTAAAAGCCCAATCCCCTTCCTACCTTGCTACACTTTATTCCTTTCAATGCACTCTAAGTAAGAATCACGTAAACAAGCTGCTCCTTGAAGAAAACATTCTATGTATTTGGAATGGCTGACTCCCCCCTACCTCCCATCTTCACACCCAGGTGGAATACTGTACTTCCTCACTTCTGACTCCTAGCTTTCCTGGCTTTCTTTAAAAGACTGAACTAAAATCCCAACATTTGTATGAATCTTTCTCATTCCCCCCAACTCCTATGATTCCTCTAAAACAACTTTCTATTTACATTGAATATACTGTGGATGAGAACAGTTGTTTGTATGTTATCTTCCTCATTAGAATTATGAAATAATGAAGGATTTATTAGGTATTAACTCTATGCAAAACACTTTGCTAAGAAATGGTGATAAAAATAATAAAATAAAATCCCCACTCTAAAGAAGCTCATATTCTGATGGTAGAGATATACACATCTATTTCAGGTACAAATCAAAAAGATACCATGGTGGCAAGGTCACTTAGTGAATAAAGTATTGGATCTGAAATCAGGAAAACAGGAGTTCAAATTAAGGTTCAAAACTAGCTGTGTGACCCTGGCCAAGTAATAACTTCTATCTGCCTCAATTTTCTTGACTATCAAAGGAAGATGATCAAAGCATCAAGGTTGCTGTGAGGATCAAACAAGATAATATTTGGAAAGTAACTAGCACAGTGCCTGACACATGGCTGGTACTTAATAGAAACTTGTTTTCTTTTTAACACTGTCCTGAGATTATGGTGTAAAAAGAGATGTTACAGCAGTATGTTTACATAATCCAAGTTTTGTTTAATTCAGTGCCACTTCTAAGTTGACTTCTTTACATAAATTGAGCAATTCTGATGTTGAACCACCATACTGAACTAGAGGCACAGGTTCTTTGGTTCAAGGTCTTGAGCTTTTCCCATTGGGGCCTGAGGAAAACCTTATTTAAAGGAATACAGGTTCCCTGACCAGCCTAGAGTGCTCTTACTACCTCCTGTCTCTCCTTCAGGAAACTCTGGGAGTAGCCGCTGATTGGCAACTAGGATGAAAGGGACAGGGGATCAGCCTCTTTACTTCAAGAGTTCTTCCACAGATGAAGTCTGGGAGGATTGATCTAGAAACAGCTTTTGTGAGGGGAATGGATGCTGCCACTCCAAGCTCTCGTGTCTATCTATGGAGGGTAGCAGCCGGTCAGCAATTGTTACTGATAATAAGGAAAAAAATATGGCCCTTTTTAAAACAATGAGCCATTTCTCCCTTCAATGATAGAGTCGGAAACTTGGCTGGAAATAGGGTTGGTGGACACTTTTATTAAGAAGATCTTTGATCACAGGGTCTTGGGCCATTTCTACCGAGCTCTAAAAAGAGATAGAGAGCAAAATGGTAGTTATTTAACTTGCCTATCACATATGGCTTCCTGTTTCTACTTTAGAGTGCCCAGCTTAAATTCATACTACATTTGATTAAAGTTTTTAATGTTGCAACCAAGTCTCCATGAGTTGGACTGATCAAAAGAGAAAAAAGCAGGATGGCTTAGTCAGAGAGTGACTGGATAGAAAAGGGTATGGATGAGACTCCTCAAAAGATCTGAGTTAAGAATGTAGGGAAGGATGAGTGGGAGGGAGAGACGTAGGGAATCAATTTAGCTTAAGATCATCTAAATACATCTGAATTTTAGGCACAACAGTTTGCTAAAGAAAGACTTGCTTGGAAGGGGAAAAACAGATTATAGTATTCTATCTAAACTCAAATAAGTTACTTTTATACTTGTTGATATTTCCAGTAGCTTGAGTAGATTTTAATAGAGGAGCCATCTGCCAAATCTGTAATATCCTCAAATTTAATTTCATTTGATTAGTCTAAAAAGTCTTTTAGAAATTGAGCTACTGGGAACTAGAATGTGAGATCCTTGAAATCAGGAACTTTATTTCTGATTTAATTGTATTCTCAGTTTTTAACACAGTACCTGTTACTTAACAGTTGTTTAATAAATGCTAACTAACCCTCCAAGACACCACTACTCTCTCAACCCTATCATCTGATGACTGTTTCATGCTTCACTAAAACTCTTCAAATCTTTTAAACAGATCTTTGTTATTCCCAAATCCTAATAAGACATCATTTATTTTGTTACAACTTCCTTTACTCCAGTCTTCTAAGAAGAAATGGACATTCTCTTTTTAAAGAAAACCTGGCTATATACAATCTTGATCTCATCCTCTATCATATCCTACAATAGATTGACTGTACTTTCATTATTGCTCTCTCATCTTCTCCCCTTTCTACTGCCTTCCTGATGCCTGATTTTTTTTTTTTTTTACTTGATTCGACTGTCCTTATTTCCAAAATTTGTTTGGTGTTGCTAAGAATATTTTATAAGAATTTCATTTTGTTTGTTTTTCAATAAGAAGACAGCAAGGAAAGCAAGGATAGCAACCAGATTGAAGAGAGGGGAAAAAAAAAAAAAAAAGATGGGGGATGAGGGAAGGACCATGAAACAATTTTTTAAATGTCCAGTAGAAAAAAAAGAAGCAAGACCAGAATGAAATGAGAAGCTAGACATTTGAAAGTTACATGCTGAATTTATCCAGATCCTTAAAAGGGAAAAAAAAAAAAAACACAATTCTATAATGGAGACTGAGATTTGTATGTAAAATTCTCTTTTACTTTATATATTGAAATGCTCATTTTATTTAATGATTAAGTTTCCCACTAGCAAGAAATCATAATGAAAATGAAAGATCTCAAATTTAGAACCAAAGGACCTGAGTTTGAAACCTGACTATGCCATATATGTTGTGACTATATAAACTTTAATAAGCCATTTAACTCCTTCATGTCTCTATTTAATCATTTATTAAATAAAAATAATGGTAATATAGAGGCAATAAGGCCCAATGGATAAACAGATGGACTTGAAGTCAGAAAGACTAAAGAAATGTTACCTCAAATAGGTATTTGACAGTCCAGGTATAGTTACTGCAACTGCAGTTGGGAGAAATATGAAAGGTGGGAGGCAAGCATAAGGAAGGAAGAGAAGAAAAGGAAGAAAGGAAAAGAAGGGAAAGAAGGGAAGGACAGAAAAAAAGAAAAAAGAAATCACCTTAACTCAGCGATGTGTTGCTAGAGCACTGACTTTTTGTTTAGTTCTATACCTCTTGTTCTTGGTGAGAGGGGAAGAAGAAAGAAAGGAGAATAAAGGAAAGGAGAAAAAGAGAAGGATAGAAAAGTATGAGAGGAAGAAAAGGAGAAGAAGAAAAAGAGAAGGAAGAAGGAAAAGGGGAATGGGAAAATTAGTAGAAGAACAAAAGAAAGGGCAAAAATGGAAGGTAAAGAAGGGACTGTGTTGTACTAGGGATTTGGGGGAGATCTTCCAACACTTGCCATTGATTTATTCACACTCAACTTAAAATTTAAAAATTAACCCAAAGAGATTTAAATCAAGGTTTTGTTATTAGAACACGGATAAAATTATTTGTCACAATTGCTATTACTGTTTCAGATGCTTTGTTTCATTAAATGAGAAACCCAGGGAAAACATCCTATGTCCAATAAATATAACTAATCAACATTATAATCTTTCAGAAGAATCATTAAAACTCTGGGGGGAAAAAACTTAAGGAAAGAAATCAGCATGTCTATTATTACTGTGACTAAATTGGATTAACCAATTCTCATGAGATAAAGTTATGAATTAAGAGAGGATTTGAACAGTAAGAAAATTTGCGGGAAGAGAATGTAAATGACTCCCTAATTATCTACAGACTATTAACATGAAATCCTTATTACTAGCAATTAAAATCCCCTTAAATTTTATGACAAAAGTTCATTGAAACGTTGAAAATTATATACTAATTATTGCACTGTAAAGCACATGTTTAGTATGTACTTTTACTAGAGGTCCAATAAATAACAAAATGCTGCATACCGGATGAACCATAAACTTGAGCTAAAGGCTCTACCAGGGGCTCTACAAAAAAAAAAAAAAATAAAAACCAATAGCCCACCATCAAAAGATATATGTATGCATTTACATACACACACACACACACACACACACACACACACACACACACACACAAAGAGGGAGGTCATATGTATAGATGTCAATAGGCTTACAAAACTCATTTCCAAATTTTATAGCTAGAAGCTCTGCCATTTGGCTGTTGCACTGATTAGCCAACACTTTTGGGTGCCATATCTCTTTGCACACGATACTGTGATCTCATCAACTATTATAAAAAATGATGTACTGGAGCATGATAAAATACTCAGTGATTAGAAGGGATATGCCAATCCCCACAACAAGGGAATACAAGCATCTTGACAATATGAAAGGACTAGTTTTTATCTTTGTATCAGCAGGACATGACACAGAGTAGCCACTTAATAAATAACATTTCATGAATTTAACTGAGTACATAAGAACAAGCCAATAGCTCTCATTAAAAAAAAAAAAAAAAAAAAAAAAAAAAAAACTCAGCTTAATGACAAATGGAAGAACCTACTTTGAGGATACAGAAATAACAAGATATGTCATACCAGAAATCTATTATCAAGATACTCTCATAACTTTCAAACTGCAAGGTGCTTGAGGGGATTTGTATATCATGAAATCTTTACAACATTGCCTCTCCTAGAAAAGTGATCTGCCCTTGTTTTAGTAAAAAATTCCACAAGTACAGACATCATCATACTTCATTCATGGGAGAAACAAAGAAGTGAAAGGATGTTTCTTTTATGTTAACTATTCCCATTGCAACTATCCTAATACAGGCAATAATTATCATTCACTTGGAACTTAGCCTATTGGGGGTTTCTCCCCCAAATCTTTCAAAACTACTCATTATTTCCCTGTCAGAACAATTTTCATATGCATATACCTAGCTTCTCATATCACTCATCTAATCAAAGAATCTTAAATGGATCCCTCTTATTTAAGTAATGCTGTAACTCCTTTTCCAAGTTCGAATTATCTTTGGGCATTCCAAAATAGAACTCCTAAGCCAACTTACCCTTTAATTAAGCTTTCCTATTTTCGTGGTGGATAGCATCATTTTTCTTTCTCTTTTTTCAATAAAATTTTTTTAAAATTTTCTTCATTTAAAGATACATTTTAATATCTCCTAATTACATGTAAAAACTATTTTTTACCATTTGTTTAAATTTTTTTTTTCAGTTCCAAATTCTCTCCTTCCCTCTATCCTTTTCTTTTCTCTCCCTATCCACCCTGCCTTGAGAAGTTGAGCAATTTGATATGGGTTATAGATGTGCAAACATGCAAAACATATTTCCAGGAACATCATTTTTCCAGTCACTTAAATTTCCAATATAGGAATTATTTCCAAGTCTTCACTCTTACTCCACCCTTTCATATCAAATTAGAGGCAAGGTCTCATCAACCCTGCCTCTACAACATCATTCTCATCCCTGTGTCTTCCCATATACCAAAAGCATTATAGATCATCTCTCCCCTCAACTTCTGCAAAGAACTGATCTCTTTGCATTAAGAAGCTTCTGCCTCCAATTCATTCAGGCATTATCAGGAGGTCCTGAAAAAGGATGGTAGGCAAATTCTCTCAATACTATAAAGTCTAAGTTGGAGAAAGAGGAGGTCAAGACCTCAAGGCATTTTGTGTGTGTGTGTGTGTGTGTGTGTGTGTGTGTGTGTGTATTTCTATATGTATATGCAATACAAAGTGATTACGAGGCAAGGTACATATTATTTTTTTATAGCTTTTTATTTACAAGACATATGCATGGGTAATTTTTCAGCACCAACCCTTGCAAAACCTTCTGTTCCAACTTTTCCCCTCCTTCCTCCCAACCCCACCCCCCTTAGAATGGCAGGTAGACCAATACATATTAAATATACTAAAATATATGTTAAATACAATATAACACATTATTAAAAGTCTCAGGAAATACATCTTAAAGGAGATGACACTTAAGCAAGAAGAAAGCCAGGTATTTCAAGAGCCCTCTCAAATGTTCATTTCTGTAGACTATACATATCCCCAGTTACTTCAACTGATTTTAATATGATAAAGACTCTGGCAAGATCCTCCATTATCCTGGCCACCTTCCGCAAGATATTCTCCAAATTATAATTTAATTTTTGAAATAATGGTGTCCTCATCTGAAAACAATATTCTAGAAATAATATAAGCTAAAGTAAAGCAAAAAAAGGAAGAATCATTTCACTAGTACAGGAAGTTGTATTACCCTCAATGTAACCCAAATGCAACATTAACTTTATTGGCTGCCACATCAAACTGCTAATTCACAATGAATTTTGCACTTTAAAATTCTCAAAACTTTTTCAGTCAAATTATTATCTAAATATTCTTCTCCAATCTTGTACTTCTAGAAGTAATTTTGTAAGCTCAAGCATAAGACTTTACAATTATCCCTGTGGAATTTCAATTTATTAGATTCAATTCAAAATTTTAACTTGTTAAGATCTTTTTGGATTCTGATTCAACCATCTAGAGGATGATTGCTATAGGCCTCACTAAAGCACAAGTGCCATGATTAAGTTCACTGCATCTGATTTGTGGTTTCTATGACCCTTGTGATGTATATAAGAATACATTTTACTTCATGGAATTTTGTACCTTTTAATGCCATTGGTCCTCTGGGAAAATGCAAATGAATAAATATTTGTTTGTTAGAGAATAAATGTATGCATAAATATATAATTAGACCAACAATTGACGTCTTTTTGTTATGTTAGATTCTTTAAAGATATCATTCTTATGTACAATTCCAAAGAAAAATCACATGCAACAGAAGACTTTTTTGAGATAACTGAAGGCCATCATCATGGCAAAGAATGGGCAATTTAGAGACAGAACTCTGAAAAAATGCATGACAAAACTAATTGGCTACTGTTTTATATACCTATGTAGCTTTTATTGATTCCTAAATTCCTTTGCTTTCATTCCTAATACTGGCAGATCACTCTATTTAGTCTCTTCAAAGAAAAGTATACATTAAATGTGGACCTGTAATCAAATGGTCCCAGGATCATCAATAAGATCCTTTGCATCCCTAGTTAGATAAAGTTGAACAGATAAAGGGATATCTAAATAATATGCCTTAACCAAAGGGAATTGGAGTATGAACTTCTCAGTAACAAATATCTTTCTTCCTGAGCTATCACTACTTTGAAACCACCTAAAATCAAGAAAGCATCCCTAATATAGATCAGAGATGGCAATTTACAAAAAGTAAAAATCAGGGAAACAATCTTTGGATTTCCCATACCAGAGACAATTCAAATGAACTGTCCTGTCCTGAAGCAGATATAAAAAATATTCTTTAGTAAATCTTGTTTGGACCTAAATTTTGTGTTAGTATTTTTTTCCTTTCCTCTAATGAGAATGTTAATTTACTAATATTTGTTTAGAGATGTTATATAGGCATTCTCTTCTTCTGGGTCTGGGTCTTGAGTAGCCCTGTCCTAACAATAATTCTTTATGGGAGAATCTTTTTTGGATTATTTATTCTTCTAGCTTTATTTCCCGAATTTATGTTTGAACCAGGCTCTATGCACTTCTGGAGGGAATGTCGGGATCATGCTTAGAACTCTTACATATCTATCTCTTGGGTCTTATTCCCATTTCCCAAGGGTAAGAAGAGCTGTGCTCTTCAAGGATCTTAAGGAAGGTTCATGGAAGAGTCTATACCTTTTCAGTGTCAATATCAAAAGATATTTGATCTGAGTTTTGTAAGCCTCTGAGTCAGGTCTGAGACTAAACAACACAACTGTAGGCTTGCCCCTACTTGGAGCTCCAGCATACCAATTCTGGTTCCAGTCTCTATCAGTTTAACTAACAAGCTGTGCAGTCTCAGTTTAAGCTTCTTGTTCTTCTTATTAAATTGCAGATTTCAGATCAGCTGCTTCTGAAGTACTGTTCCAGAGAGGCAGTCTTTCAGGTATTGCTTGACTCTATTCCTGATCTATGCCTAATAAAAGACTCAAGCTTGTGTACAAGCTGAAATCATGAAAGCATCCATATAAACCCAGAGATGCAATTTTCTTGTACACAAGTAAAAATCAGAGAAACCATCTTTGGAGTTTCCATACCACAAAGACAATTCAAATGAAGAGAGTACTACAGCATCCTTCCTGTCCTGAAGTATGTTCCCCTTGGCCAGTCTTCTTGCCCTATGCGCTAATCTCCTCCACACTGGATAAGTGACCCAGTCTGGGATTTGAAGGTCAGAGATGCCAGTAGGCTGCTTTCTTGTTTCCTTCTTCAAATTCCTGCTACATCTACGAGCCCTTTTTCTTGTAAGGCACAACCCCAGGGCCCTGTTCAATGAGAACATCCTGGAAAGCTGCATATAGCACTTTTCTGGCGAGATCCCACTCTTCAGTATGTCCACAGATACCTCCATTTCCTTATATGGAAATTTCAACACTTCCTTCTTCCCTTCTCCTGATCACTTGAACTCATTTTCAATTTTTAACACTATAAGTTCTTCTTGTCACTTGTTGATGTCCCTGTCCTTTATTTTACCCCTTAATTCAATTTCATTGTTGTTGTTTTAAATAATAATCTATGAATATTTATTGATTTGATTGATTGACTTGTCTCATGCCCTTCCATCTCCTCTTGACTCTTCCATTCCATTGTGACAGTAAATGTAAGGAAGTGACATCCTCAGTCTTAATAGTCTGTTTGGTTTTCTTCCCAGAGTAAACTGGAAGAGATAAGAAATAGAAAGGGCAAAAGAAAGGCCAAATTGGTCCCAGTTCAGATTCTGGTCCTGTTTGCACTGGGAAAAAAAAAAAAAAACCTTTGTATTATCATGTCTTCCACTCTTTGTCAAATGTTATGGGCCATATGAGCACCTGGAATAAGAAATATGACCCTGAAAAACTGCACTTACTCACTGTACCTTACAAATGCAATGGGTATGGGAGTAAGAGACCTAAGTGGCTATGATACTTAAATTTCCTGTAGTTACTTATTGGGGTTTTTGCTCTGGTGTTTATGTCTTCTTATAGATTATAGCTTCAGTTATTCTATTAACATGATATTCTTTTATTGAGGAGAAATGAATTGCATTTATTTTAAAATTCTGGGTTGCTATTTTGACAGGAAGCTGTTAATTTTGAACCTGGATGCTTGACTAGATGACTGTAACATTTCTGAAGATTATTCAATATTTTAATAGCAAAGAAAAATAACATTTCTAAGTTATTAGACTTTAAAATGCAGTCATATTGCACGCAACAGGCATTATCAAAAATGTATTTTTAAAAAAAACTATAATAACTTGTATTTCAAGTAAAACAGTGAGTAAGAATATATTTGTTCTCTACAACATGAGTAAAACAGATTTTAAGGCATATTAAGGTGTTTGTATAAGATGTTATAGTTTACTTTGAAAGTTGTTATATAGTAAATTTTAAGTCCTTAGTTCTTCAGATCTAATGTTTTATGTGCCATTATTTTGCTTTTACTGCAAAAGGGAGACCTGGCTTCCAAAGATAAAGGAGATTTTTGGTAAATGGTGAAGGTAAAGAAATAAATGACCCACTTGGCTAGTGTGTAATTACACTGGATGAGATTGTAACAATCTATCACATGAAGGAGGATGACACCACACTAAGGGGTTAGTCAAAGGAGATAGCCTTTGACTAACTACTAGACCCTGACGATCGATACTCCACAGATATTGTGCTCTAAAAAACAATTGAATTCTAAAAAAAAGTTTGAAAATAGATTTCCCCCTCCTTCTGATACTGATCAAAGACCTATGTTGACCTTATTCTAGAAAAGCAATACTTTTCTAAAAAGGCATATGAAACACATAAATCCTCTGATACCCTTAGAAAGGTTTTTCAGATATTTAACATATATCCTGTGACTGAGAGTTCAAAGAGACAAAAGAACCCATTGAAAAGATTATTTCTTTATTATATAATAACCATTTAAGGCTTCCATTACCATTACTCCAACTGTGATACTTCTAAAAAAAAAAGTCAAAGGTGAGGGACACAAAGGGTGAAGAAAACCTGAATCAGATAATTACATATATTTTAAAAGGCATCTATACTATATGTATAAAATTTATGTGACTCTAGCAAATACTTTGTCTTTGAAACCACATAAACCATATAAACAGAATCACCATCTTCATTTTAAAAAAGATTTTTAATTTAAAAAGAACAAATTTTAAAACAAAAATATTTTATAAATATATTTTTACAAACTCATCAACACCAGAGTTTTGTATTAAATTATACAAAAATTCTTTTTAATGCATTTAGAAAAAAATCCAAGAATTTCTTTTCTACTAATAAAAAGTTTATCAATATCCTAGATTTTAGAGCAGGAATACACAATTTAGTGCTTTGCAACTTAGTCCATCTCCAGTTACATTAAGTTTTCATTAAATTCTTCATAATTAAACAATTACTCTTCAAACTAATTTTCTAACAATAATTTTCTAATGTTTATGTCATATAGCATAAGAGTTTTACAATAAAAAAAATAAAGCATCAAAACTCCAAAATATTTGGAAATCATTTCTTGATAGTAGCAAAGATTAAAGGGAATGCAAACATAAAGTTGTCCAATAATAGTTTTATATTGTAGTACATACATCCAAGGAAACATGGCATGAAAATAAATTTAAAGTATCTGAGCAATATAAATATTTCTATGGATGAAGCAGAAACTATTTCATATTTTTGTCTATTTCCACCACCTAGCACAGTGTTTGGCACATAGGCCTGTAATAAATGTTTGTAAATCAACTGATTGATGCTATAATTTTCTATCAGGTATACAGTGAAAGAGGAAACAGTTGAAAGAATTATTTACTTAAAAGCATAAAACACTATTTTCTATTGCAGTATTACAAAAAGGGGTAGTAAAACATAATAACACAAGACCCTCAACACATGGAGGTTCATTGTCAACTCAAATTCTCTACCCAAAGAGAAGAATTACTTTTAAATCCTTGGTTATCATACATTCAGAAAATATTTGACAGCATTAACCCTTTAAAACTGGATGCCACATTAAATTTTTAAGGATATATTATAGTCAAAATTTTTCTAACCATATCAATAAATACATCATTTCAATGAAGTTGTGATGAATAAAAGAAAAATGTGTTTCCAAAGCTGGTAGCTATTTATTCAATCTAGAAAATTCAATGTACAAAAAGGAGCTCATCTTCTTTAATGACCAAAAAGACCAAGTGCTAAGCAAATGTTGTTAAAGGACAGATAATCTCAGCAACTCTGCTTTCATCTCAGTCCTCACAGTTACCACCCCAAAAAGTAACTCTCAGAAATGCAGCCTGCCTGTCACCTTTTTCAGCAACCATACACAGTTACTCTAGGGACAGAAAAGAAACTTCTAACCACAAAATTCTTGGAAATATTCAATATTCAACATTTTTTAAATGATAAGATTTTTATCAGTGAAATAGTAGTAAAGAAGCACTACTACTTTGCTATACTACCAAAGAACAATGGGATCTTTCTAACTCACTTGCAGCTTTTATATAGGTGTTATCTCCCCAACTAGAATGTGATGACCTTCAAGAACAGGGAAATTTTTCTATACGTTATAGCTAAAAATTAGGTTATATTACCAAATAAATATCTGTTATTTTTATTAATGAATTCTGGTAGCTATTAATCTAAACAAGAGAAAATGCAACAGAATAGTAATTCAAGAGATTAAAAAGAAGTAAGAAGCTTAGTTAATAACCTTTTCGATATGCCATTATCCCCAAATTTGAACTGGCAACACAATTTAAAAAAAAAAAAAAACAAATCAATACACAAATCATTATGTCAAAATTTTCAAAAAACAAAAAAAAAAGTTTCTCTCTCATCAAACATGATGTGATTAAATGGCTAAACGATTAATATTTAGAGACAAAGGTAGGTGAAAAGGTAGACTCTTGGCACTGGTGTCCAAAATGATTGAGGTTTGAATTCTGTCTCTGACTTTGGAAAAGCCACTTAATTTTCTGGAGTTTTAGTTCAGATTTTTTTTTCTTCAGATTTTTCTAATCAGTTAAAAAAAAAATTAACAATATCATGTAGCTCCAAAATGTATTTTTAAAGGGATCTGGAAATCTTTAAAAAGTGTATATGTACCTCTTATTATTAATCAGACCTAAAAGGATTGTTCTTTCACAAAATTAATCAAGTTTTTAAAAAATTTACAAATATTTTAAAAATATGTATATTATATGGTTTTTATATATAAAAAAAAAAGCCTCCATAGTTAGATTTAAGAACTTTGTGAAATTAGATATTAAATAGAAGGGAAAAACTTCAAAAGAAGCAAATTATTAAATGAAAGTAGCTGCTAACAATCATGAGCTATAATAATTTAAATGATGCTGAGAATATATTTGGAGAAAGCATGTACCTCTATCACTTAAAATAGAGTCTAGTATATAGGAGGGGACCTACTATGTTCTTCTCAGTAATGACATGACCATTTAGACATTAAAAACTAGAATGTAAAAGATGCCTTGTGATCAATTCTAATTAAAACAATATGTCATTTAATTGCAAGTTCTGTATCCTATGGGTGGGCTGTTTTTTTGTTTTTTTGTCTATATGATTGAAGGGATTTAGTCTATTTAATTTCATCTAACAATTGAATGGATTTGATTTTTATGCATAGCAATGAAACTGATCATTATTGTCATTTGCAATATTGATATGGAAATGATGTACTTTTTGAAATCACCTGGATAGAAACAAATATATATTGTCTAAATTTTAAAACTACTAAAAATTAGTCCATAATTTTAGATAGTGATTACTGATAGTTTATATATAATACAATTACAAATGAACAGATACAAAGCTATTAAATAAGTTATATAATTTTTAAATACATATGAAATGTCTAAGAAATAAATGAGATAAGATACAGGATTTTTGTTTTTCCTATTCTAACATGTAATATATTCTATTTTTTAATGATCTTTAATGAATGAGCCATTTTAGTAATACTTACATGTTTTTCATGGAGTGGGCTGTGTAAATAATCATTGTATTTCATTGTTAATGTTTCAGTAAGTTCACATCAATTACAATGAAAATGCAACAATTATTCCCCTCCAAATCACGTTGTGTCAAAAATAAATGACTACAAAAATAAATGCTTACATTTATTATTTACAATAATAACACTGAATTCTCAAAGTGTGTGCGCCCCTGGAGTTCAAACGCTGTCAAACTCTGCCAAAACATAAAAACTTTAAGTAAAGGTTCCAGTGACAGACTACATCTAAGTTTTGAGCTACATAGGCGGTAAACAATAAGATTCTCACCAGCAAGTAGGTACTGAATGTTTTTGAGAATGATAAACAACAAACACACAAATGATAAACAGATCCTCAATTGCCCTTAAAATTCCATAGTAAATATGAATCATTAAAAGGAGAAAAGGATGCTTTAAAACACACACACACACACACACACACACACACACACACACACACACACTTTTCAGACCTCTTCAAACATGCTAGTACACTTAATGAGCACTCTCTATTCACACATTGGAGCAAATAAAGACAACCAAATTAAAAATTTTAAGCAATGGAATTTTTTTGTATAATTACAAGACTTAAAACAATTATGTCAAGAAACAGCATAATCAATTACATAAAAGGTAATATTTTATAAGTGTCAAGTTATATTCAACATGATAAAACTAGTATGTATTCAAAAACACATTTGATGATTGATAATTGGGAATTAATGATTTAAAATTTGAAGTCTTCACAATAATTCCATGCCAAAATAGAATTAACAAAGTTTATAATCCCTGAATGCAAAGCCTTCAAACCTTCTAATGAGTAATGCTGTATCAAAAGGATTAAATGCGAATTTGAAAATCCAGGAAAAACACATTTTCTTCTTTGAAGATCATTTCAAATCTGATTAGTTCTCACAATATTATATAATTCAGAGAAGCTCCACTTATTAATTTTGGGTTCTCCCATTTCAGAATACAATGTAAACCACAAAACAATTTTAAATTTTTAAAAATTAGAAACAGCATTTAGAGTTGATGGTTATAAAGAACTCTTTAGTTGAGGAAACTGCTTCAAGAAATGCAGGTTGGCACCTTTTCTGCAATTCATATATAGTCTTAGAGAATGACCTAGAGCACTCAGAGAGTTTAAATAGCTTGACCAGGGTTACAGAAACAATATCTGCCAGATGGAGAACTTGAACTCAGATATATTCCTGTCTCCTTCTGCTATACAATGCTACTTTCATTTTAAAATGAAGATATCAAATAGGAATAGTGCTTTTATTATTATCACAGTTTTTTGATAATACAATTTACTTTCTCTCAAATTGATCTCTAACATTCTAAGACAATTTCAGACACTCCAATTAGGGCACAAGCTGTAAAATAAAAGTTTTGATTTGAGACCCATGTCTAGTTGATGAGGTGAAGCCTAATTTTGGGGGACCCCAGTATGGGAACCAAAAATATAATGAAGTTTATGTTTTGGGGTTCCCTTTTTATAAGGAACCAAATGATAAAGTCTAGATTTAGGGAACCAAAATGAGATTAGAGTTTCTGATGGTCAGGGAATTAAATGATAAGGTCTAGTGGCAGGTTCCGAGTTCAGGGAACCAAATGGAGAGGTTTGGCTCCCCTGCACCGCCTTGGGATTCCGCACAAGGGTAGGGAGTTTTGGGCAATCCCCTTGTGGCAGCCCAGAGATTCTCCCTAAAGGAATTTACAAACCCGAAACCTAGATTGATAAAAGAGGTTTATTATAGGGATTGGGAAATAAGGTTAGAAATCCCAACAGAGAGGCATATAGCCTGGTTAGGGAAATAGGTGAGGATAAAGAGAGAGTAAGACTGGAAAGGAATATTATTCCAGGGGGCAGAGGCCTCCTTGGCATAGCATGACATAGCATGGCACCTTTAGAACCTCTGCAAAGAGAGGATTTTGGGTTGGCTCTTTTATAATAGGAGCTTTGGCTACAAACTGAAGAGGGCTAGTGGGTGGAGTCCCAAGTTGGCTCATCAACTAGCTGGGTTTCAGCTTGAGCTGGAATTTGAACAGAATTTGATGAGTTTCTTTAATTCAATAGGGTTGGAATTCTTTTGCTCAGGACTGAACCTACTCCACCTAGATAACAGAATGAAACTGTTTGTCTTGTTTCCCTCCTGCTGGGTCCCTCACTGAGGCAGAGAGTTTCGGGGTCCCTTTTTCATAGTCAGTGCAATTCACTCTGTGTTAGGTATTGGAGACACAAAGATGAAGAACAGATCTAATTCATAGCCTCAAGAATTTCCAGCATAGTATGAGAGATAATACATTTATACAAATACTATAATCCAAATTAGGCAAGAAGTGCAAGGGTCTCACAGTCAAAGTACTGTGAGAAATTTAAGGAAGTTGAGATTGAGTTGAAAGAATAAAGGAAAGTATCATAAAAGAATAATAAGGAAGTTCATTCAAATATAGCAGATTCCACATGAAAAATTAAAAAGATAAGCGAGGGATTGATAAGAATGAAAAGTAGAAGGTGGGGAGGAGGAGTATCTGTTTTGACAACACTTTATAAATTGAAGTACTATAAAACAATGGTTTCTGTTTGAATAAAAAGATGCTCTGTCTTTTCAAATAGGATACCTTGAAGGAGTTTTGCAACTTGACTTTTACTTGTATGGGATCAAAGCATCTTCATTCTCATCAATTATTTTCTATCCTGCTGCTACTGCTTTACTTCCAAATTAAACTTCTGCAAGATTTTAAGTGGGACCTTCTTCAGTGTTCTTCATTATTCACAATTTCTATCCATGAGTCAATGGACTGACCTGCTGTTTTGCAGACTAACTTTTGACTTTCCTAAACCAAAACATCCTGCCTTAGCTACTGCTCCATAACTGTGCTGTTTCTCCTACTAGACTTTAACCTCCTAAAAGATAGGAACTGTTTTTGATGTGGGAAAGATTCCTATCTTTGATTCCCAAACCCCTCTAATTAATGTAATTACCCTTTGACTCACAAATCCTGATCCCTTTGAATTCCAATAGAAGATGTGGACCTGTCCCAGCCCCACCCAGATCTGAGCCAACTTTGGGGCTACACCCAAAAGCCCCTCAAGCTAAGTCTCCTATTATAAAAGGGCCACGCTGGGAACCCCCTCTTTGCAGAGATTCCAAACAGGCCAGCCATGTGAGGACCCTCTGTCCACTGGACCCTCTGTCCACTGGACCCTCTGTCCAGTGCCTTCCTTATCTCTACCTTCACCTATCTCCTTACTTCCAAAACCAATAATAAACCTCTTTTATCAATCTAGCTCTCAGACCAATAAATGCTTTTATTGGGGACTCATGCCACTACTAGACCTCATTTACCGCCATATCCTTGCGCCGAATCCAAGGGGGTTGCAGGGGAGCTTTGCTTGACTTCCCCAAATCTGCCACTAGACCTCAGCTAAACCCTAATTTCATTTAGGTACCCCAAATCTAAACCTCAACATTTTCATTTTGCATAAGATTCTGCAGCAAGTATCAGAGTACTTGGCATACGGTAAGTACTTTATAAATGTTTTTTTAATTTACTTCATTCATTAATTCCCAATTATCAATCATCAAATGTGTTTTTGAGTACATACTAGTCTAAGGGATCAGAAAGAAAAAGA